>NW_026463449.1:0-71175 GCF_021730395.1 Mercenaria mercenaria
AGTCTTTTAGCAGGAGCTACAGTACCAATGGTTAACTGTGCTTCGGACAAAGTAGTTCATATGTTCAAGTGGAATATCGCTCCAAAGATGGATATTGTATTGCAACAGTTGACCTTCATTTGTCAACATTACAATGTCCAAAACAAACCAGATTATATGCGCGCAGTCAAGAAAATATACAAACACCTGAATCAATTTAGAGATGAAGTTGCAAAATTCCAAAATACACTGGGAAACAATGCAATGGTATGGACTGGTTCTGACTTTGAATTACCCAGGAAAGTCATCATTACAAAACGAGAACAAGATTTAGATCTAACGCCATACTATTGTAATTTACCTGAAGAGATCCGGGATATGGATGATTTGTTTCTTCAATTAGGATGCCATCCTGAAGAAAACAGTGATATTTTATTAAATGTTTTACAAAGCATTAAGTTGAAGTATGAATCTTCCACTGAATCAACCGAATCCTCTTTGTCGAGGGACTTAGATATTGTACTTGAAATTTTAAAAGTACTTGCATCAAGACGGAGAGATGGAACTCTTGATATTAATGAGTCAAGACTACTCATGTTAGTGGATAGCCAGTCGTTAGGGAAACTTTCATTACAATATATTCCTGACTGTATATTTGATGGTGATCAGGACGAACTTGATCAAGAGGAACAGAAAATATTTCATATTGTCAATGAAGTCGTACCAGAACATATTGCTAGAGAACTTGGAGTTAAGTCTGTGAAGAGAAAAACAATTTTAGGGGCGACTGAAGAGTTCAGTTTTGAAGAATGTGGACAACATGAGTCACTTACAACAAGAATTAATACGTTGTTAAAGGATGGATACAAAGATGGTTTATCCGTTCCAAAAGAGGTTGTTCAAAATGCAGATGATGCCGGTGCAACAGTAGTAAAATTTCTGTACGACGAAAGACATAATAATGATGCAAAGAGGAAGGAGAAACTATTTAGTTCATACCTAAAAGAATGCCAGGGTCCCGCCTTATGGGTGTATAATGATTCTCAGTTTACAGAAAAGGACCTAGAGAATATTACAAAATTAAATGGTGCGACAAAAGCTGATGATCTGGACAAGATAGGAAAATTTGGACTTGGATTTTGTTCTGTCTACAACCTTACGGACGTTCCTAGTTTCATCTCGGGAAAAGACATGGTCATATTCGACCCTCACGAGACGTATTTAGAGGAGGCAAGACAGACACGTGGAACAGGATTGCGGGTCAGATTATCAAAGCGAAATTTGATTCGACGTCATTTTGACCAGTTCAAGCCTTACAATGCTATATTTGGTTGTAATGTATTGGAAGCAAATTTTACTGACTTCAGTGGTACTTTGTTTAGGCTGCCATTGCGAACAGAAAACCAAGCAACAAAAAGCAAAATTTGTGACGAAGCATACACAAAAGAAGAAGTGTCGTCTCTCTTAAGTAAACTTGTAGAAAATGCCGGAAATCTGATTTTATTCACACAAAACGTAAAGACATTACAGATTTATTACCTTTCGAAAGATGAAACAGATCCTTCCCGAGCAAAGCTTCTCTTCAACATTAACAAAGAAATTGAACAAAACGCCCACGATGAAACTGCTAGATATACACAGAGCATCTTAAAACGTATACCTACTATTCTTAAAAGTAACAAGGACTTTTCTGAAATTCAGCATATTCAAATAAGTCAGAAACTGTTTGAAAACTCATTTCTGAAATCTACCTCTAAAGTGTCCAATTCGGTATCAGTTGAAACAAAATGGATAGTTTCTTGGGCTCTAGGGAAAAATGAGTCTCTTAGGCTTTCAAAAAGGATTTCGGAAAAGGGAGCAGTTCCACTGTCTGCTGTTGCCGTACCAATGAGAGATAAAGCCGACACAATACCTCTGATGCTAGATGATGTTCCGATTGGCTTTTACAAAAAAGGACATTTATTTTGTTTCCTACCACTTCCAATCACAACAAGTTTACCAGTGTATGTAAATGGCTGTTTTAGTGTTACTTCAGATAGAAGAGGTCTGTCATGCTTAACAGAAGATGATAAAAAGAAAGGGGATAACTATATATGGAACGAAGCGTTAATGGAAGATTCCTTGGTGCAAAGTTATGTAGAGCTCTTGTTGTTTCTATCGAGAAAATGTTCTGACAGTTATAGCTACCATTCACTTTGGCCTTCAGTTGGATCTGATGATGTCCAGGTATTCAAGAGAAGCTTTTACAAAACCCTAATTTTGGACAAACCAAAGTTATTTCGAGGAGCACAAGCCTGGCTTTCGGCGGATGAGGTTGTATTTTTAGACCCAGCTATTCGATGCAATGATATTATTGGAGAGACAGCTTTTAAGTTTGTGTCCGCCGTGCCAATCAGACCAGGTAGAAATGTTGTTGAAATACCACACCATGTCTTAATAGCATTGCAAGATTGTAAATGTGACAGTAAAACAATTATTTCAGAAGCGATGATAAAAGAGGAAGAATTGATATTACATTTCCTGACAACATTAGACTCCGTGGATTGGCAACACCAGTTAGAAGAAAGGAACAAATTGATACTGTACGCGTTGAACATGGAAAGTGAAAAGGTATTCACAAAGTTACACAAGACGAGATGCATACCTTCTGAGCCAAACAATGTTCTCTGTAGGCCAAATGAACTTATCAATCCTAAGTCAGATATAGCCGACATGTTTGCTGTGGCTGACGGACGATTTCCATTAAAGGCAGGCGGGTTTTGTGAGAGCAAAGTGATTGTACAACTCATAAACCTAGGTATGAATGATAAGTTTCTTCCAAACGACATGTTACTACAAAAATGCAAATCAATTGAGGAATTATGTACAGTATGCGGGAGCTGTGCTCAACAAAGATGTGTCAGAATTCTCAAATATTGTGGAAAATGGGAAGTGATCAAATATTTAGAAAAAGATATTGACACATTGAACAAGTTAAAGCATAAACTGTTATTGCCTGTTCTACCGTCTCCAAGCGGCTGGAAATTTTCATGGAAAGGAAACAGTCTAGAAGAACACACATCAAACGCAAACTGTGAAAATCATCAGTACGACGTAGAAACTTGTGTAAGATTTGAAAAGCCAATACATTTGTTCAGGGAACCGTTTCACAACTGCATTGGCAGTGTCAGTAGCTTTGTAAATGAAAAATATTTGAAAAAGAAATATTCCATGCCCGAACGTTTATTTATAGCACTAGGTGTAAAACGCGTGCTAACCGTAGAGCTTCTTCTGCAGCAGCTGACACTATTGTCTGATCAGTATGTTAGTTCAGAGAAGCAGTTTAGCAATTTGGAGGCGATATCTAAATCGGTTTATGAATGGCTTGGGCAGCTAACTGGAGATAAATCTGAAGAAGAAATATCAAAAATGCAATGTTTTCTGAACTCAAGACAGAAAGCGCTTATAGTTATTGGTAAAGAACTTGTCATGCCATGTAAAGTAGCATTTCAGGTGAAAATGGAGTGCTCGCCAGAATTGTATTGTCTGAGAGAATTCGACTTCAAGAAAAAAAAGGTGTTTAAAGCACTTGGAGTGAAAGACATGTTTTCTGTTGACTATCTTCTTTCGGTATTACTACGATTGTACAAGACATTTTCCCAGCATATATGCACAGATATAGACTTGGCCACAAGTTTGCTGCTTAACTTGTGCGAAAGTATGAAATTAGAAGGAGTCACTTACAATGATTTGAAAGACAGTGCAGCAAATATTGTTGCACCAGATTCTGACGGGGTTCTTAGGCCAACAAGCGAACTAGTAATAGAAGATCCAGCTTACAAGTCTTCTGCTGATCTTCATATTTTACATGGAAACATTCCACCAGATACAGGAAGAGCACTAGGTGTTAAGTCTAAACAAAGGAAAATAGTAGAATTCTTTTCAAGCGGATTCTTTGTACCATTTGGACAGAACGAGAGTTTAGTAACACGGCTGACTGGCATATTGCAAGATTATCCATGTGATTCAAGTATCATGAAAGAATTAATTCAGAATGCTGATGATGCAGGTGCAACAGAAATATATTTTATCAAGAATTACGCAAGTCATTCTACAGAGAAGATATTTGGTAAGGAGGGACTCCAAGGCCCTTCTCTGTGTATATTTAACGATAGCTATTTCACTGAAGAAGATTTCCATGGCATCAGAAACCTTGGTATTGGGAGTAAGCGAGAGGATCCATTTAAAACTGGCCAATATGGCATTGGATTTAATGCTGTGTACCATTTGACTGACGTACCGTCTTTTCTCACAAAAGGCCCAGGACTAGGAAAAGGTGGTCAGTTGTGTATATTTGATCCCTTGATGGAGTATCTAGAGGGTCATGTAACAAATGAAAATCCAGGTATTAAATGTGACGCTGAACTAATGGAAGAATCGTTTCCAGATATGCTACATGGTTATCCTGTTATATCAAACATCGAAACTTCTGGACAGGGTACAATATTCAGACTACCCCTGAGGCAGTCCAGGTCAGATATTAGTAACAATGTTGTTTCAGTTGAAAGAATGGATGAACTGATTGAGACTTTTAAAAATGATATGTTTGAGAGTCTACTGTTTTTGAAAAGTATCAAGAGTATAAAAGTTTTAAACAACACAAATGGGAAATTGATTGAAGAATTTGCTGTGGGAACAAAACTTTCAGAGAAAGATGATATCACACGAAAGGAATACTTTTCCAGCGTAAAGGAAGTGGTTCAAGCCAACATTGATGTCCGACATCTGAACCTTTGCATGCAGCCAATAGAATCATCGTACAGAATTGAAATTGAAGACACGACAGGCAGGAAAGAGCGATGGTTGATTGTAAATAGGTTTGGAATGAAAAGGACAGACGAAAAATATTCTGCTGTCATATCTGCTTTGAAAGAAAAAGACATTGGTCTTATGCCAGTAGCATCTGTAGCTTTACTTTGGCCTAAAGACGACTGGAAGAACTGTTTGGACAGAAAAAGCAGTCAGACTCGCAATAAAGAAGACACTAGAAATGTTTTCTGTTTCCTCCCTCTTCCTCTACTAACAGGATTACCTCTTCATGTTAATAGCCATTTCGCATTAGATAAGGCCAGGACGAAACTGTGGAACGAAGGAATAAGAAAATGTTGGAACGAATTTGTAATAGAAGAACTGTTAAGCAGAACATATATATCAGCTATACAGTACTTCAAAAAAGAATTTGTTTCCAAACATTTGCATATGTTAGACAAAAAGGTCTGGCCGGCAGCGTTTGAAAAGTATCATGAACATTTTCCACACTGGGAGAAGGCAACAGATTCGTTCTGGAAATCTCTTGTCGGTAATTTTTATCGAATAGTTATTGGGGAAGAGTTTGAGGTATTCCCCTCTGTTCGTGCTGCTTCAGTGCATAACGGCAGTGATCGACCTCCTGGAGATGTGCAAGAACATCAACTGGATTGGGTATCGCTTTCTAAATCAGAGAACGATTTTAAGGGTACGTTTAATGTAATAAGGCCTGGAAAGTCATTTTACTTAGAATATGCGAAGTCCGTTGAAACTACAGTTAAGAAAATGGGAATGAAAGTAATTGAAACACCATTGTGGGTGAGCAATTCAATTAGAACGTCTGGCATTGAATATATTCCAGCGTGCACTCCAGAATCGGTCATTAAGTTTATAAAAACATTTGCTGACGGCAATGAGAGTGTCTGTCAGCTTGGAGGAATAAATGTTCCATTGGCAGAAACTGCGATATCCGATTTAACAGCTCTGCAAAGCATGCTATGGTATGTTATAAAAGATAAGTTATTCAAAGAGAAAGTCGAAGGTCTACCTTTGTGTCTTGCTAACAATGGTGTACTGCAAATTTTCAATAAGCATGCCCCTAAGTTTTGTTCGGATATGTGTGACGGTCTAACTGGATCAGCTGATCAGTTTATACATTCTCAGTTGGTGCATCTGGTAGACCGAAGAGAGTACCATGAAGCAGGAGTAATAAAATACTTTGAAGTGACAGATTTAGTTTCACACTTAGCTAACACATTTGATCCCACAATTTTGGCAACTGGAAGTCACGTGATATGGAATAAGCAGTCCGGTATTCCTATAAAACCCGATATCCTGAGAAAAATATTTCAATTCATATATGACAAATCATTGCATGCGGATACAAAACAAATCAATCACGATGTGTTTCAAAGTAACGTTCGAAAGTTGGATACTTGGTCATTGATGCCGTCGTGCCACGGCTATGGTTCTAAGAGTACATTTGAGATTGTGCCTGTTTGCCAAACATCTCATCTTTTTCACAGAAGTTTTGGAAACGATGACTTGTGTAAAATAATAGAAAAGTTCAACATTCCCCACCTTGATACATCAGCGTTTCTCGAAAATGGAAAACATCTGACATACGCACTACAAAAACTACTGCCTTCAACTGAACTGCCAGTAGAATTGCTAGAGTGTTTGTTTTATTACAGAAAAAGAATTCAGGCAAGTGCATTAACCCGGGAAGAAAGTATAACAGTGTTAAGTTACTTTAATGACAAAATAAATCAAATGAAGAAAAAACTGAATGAAATTGATTTACGGAACATGTTTAAAAGCCTCCCTCTCTATGTGTCTCATCAGGGGGAAATTTTAAGCATAGAAGGATATAGTGACATCGTAGTATTGCCGTTTGGAATCCCTAAAGCGGGAATTCAAGTATGGGCCCAGTCAACCGGCATTTTACTTCTCACAGACACAGAAAAACTGCTGAAATTATATCAGTTGTTACAACTTCCTAGAAAGACGGAACTAGAAGTATATGTTAAGAAAATCTTACCAAGTTTCCATAAACTTCCAAGGAATACGTGGATTACTCATATCAAGTATATGAAGAAGAACCTATTGAGAACATCTTTTCAAGAGCAGCTTGATGAGAAGCAGTGTTTTCTTGTAGAGCAACTAAAATCTTTAGCGTTTGTCAGACACTTGGAAACAGACAGACGGGTAAATGAGCTTTACGATCATAATCATCCCGTTTTCTGTTGTATGCTAGGTGAAGATAGTTTTCTGCCACAAGAATACAGAGGGTATTCCTGGACCAAATTTATGGAACTTTTAGGACTTATAAAGGAGCCCACCGACGAGATGTTGATCAGTTTTGTACATATCTTAGAAGCTAAAATCAATAACCCTATCAATGATGTGACTATTAAACAGTCTATGGCTCTGATAGATTGTCTTTTTAACGGACAGTGGACAGAACAAACCTTGACAGGAATAAAAGGTGTACGATTTGTTGTACCATATAAAGTTGATTTGGAAAGACTAAATATAGCCAGTCAGCCTGGTAATGGAGATATACTTATTTGCCTGTCTGGGGCGGTATCGTATGTACACGCAGATTACTGTTGGTCAAGTCTTAATCTCCTTTTGCGTGTTCCTACTTCAGCAGATATGTTAAAAAGTCTTGGCATATATGAATATCCACCTATAGACAGTGTTGTTCAGCATTGTCAGAATGTGACTGGTGTCTTTGAAAAAGATCTAGATAAACAAATACCTAGCGTTCTTCCTTGCTTCGTAAAAAAACAAATGGAATTACTTTATGAAGCGTTACTTAAACACTTCCATCCTACGATGCAACAGAAATTTCAAGCCACTCCTTTAGTTTTCCATCCAGAGGACAAAAAAATGTTGCAAGTCAAACAAATTGTTATCAACCTTACAGAAGACGAAGAGGTTAGGCCGTTTTTATACAAACTGCCAAACTGTTTCGGGCCATTCGAAGAATTATTCGTAAAGCTTGGCTCTCATGACCGAGTGCTTTGTTCCCATTACTCAATGGTCTTAGAGACAATCAAAGGGCAGTTTGGAAATGAACCATTGCCTCCTAACCAGCTACTGTGTGTCAAAAGAGCTCTTGAAAATATTGTTAAGCGCATAGAACCAGAATCGAATCCTCTTCAGGATGTAAACTCATTGTACATTCCAAATCGGAATCAAGTTCTTGTAAGCTCAAAATCATTGACTGTTTCAAACAATGCTGATGTGGAAGAACGACTGGACGGAAAAATAGAAATCCAGTTTTTCTTAGGATTTAGAGAAATGGACATTGCATTTGTTTCCGACCCAGTATTGCCATTTCTAAAGTGTCCAGAAGACTTGAAACCAGATATATTGACAGAAGTTGTCAAGGAACAAGTTTTAATCAATGCTATAGAGCGAAAAGAGTCTCTACTAGCTCAGAGAATTGAGGTCTCCTTTAGATCTCCACTATTTGTAGAAGGAATTCTGCGACTAGTAAAACATCAAATGAAATTAAATGGAAGAAATTTCAGTCGTGATATCGAAAAGTCGTTCATGTTAAGTCTTACAAATATAAAAATTTCAAAAGTGTCTGGACTCAAAACGTTCCTGACATATAAGGGAAATAAAGTTGATAGCACTGATCGAATTGCCTCTTGCTTCATTCAGTCACGTGCTGTAACTCAAGACGATGACGAAACCAAAGAACATGAGTTATTTTTTCAAATGGATGCGGAACATGATCTTTTAGTTCAGTTGATAGAAGAAGAAAATGGACTTGTAAAATTAATAGACACATGTACCGAGGAAATACTTGAAAAACAATTATCACAGCATATTCCGTCGATCCTTCGTTTGCTCGAAAAGCCCTCAGAAATAAAACAAAAACTAGATCGATTAAGAATTGATGCTTATGACCTTCCACAGGCTTTAACCATATCAGTTTTTCCTAGGCCCGGAACTTATGTAGAGGACAAATTTCACCCATTTTTAGAGCAAAGCATTTCACCGATAAAGACTCACGAATTTATGTATGTTGCTCTTGAAATTGAAGACGAAGATGATTCCGGTGACCCAGTTTATATATATGCTCATATAACAAGCGAAAATATGAGAGGTCCAGAGCAGTCTGTTTTAAGTATTACGTACAAGGTTGACGTTGGATACCGCAGTGATGGATTTGTAACTGTACCGATATATCGTCTGTACAGATTCAAACCTAAACAGCCAGAGGAAATAAATGCATTAGAGCATTATGACATTGAAACTATAGGATCTATTCCTATTGACGAAAATTTCCGCCTTGTAAGGCAAATGCTAATTGACGGATGGTCTTTGAATGCAACGGAGCGAAAGAGAATAATACGTCGCTGTTTAACTAGATGGCATCCGGATAGAAACATGGATCATCGGGAATATGCTGAACGGCTCTTCAACTATATAAATGAAATTGTGGTAAAACTAGAAAACAATGAGATAATTAATAACACTATTACACATGACACGGGGAGAATGCCGCCAGATATGTCCCTCTCATCATTTGCGTCAGCAAGCTCCGCTGCTTACAACAGAGGCTGTAGGTATGCTGCAGCTTTTCACAACAACATGCGCGACTATAACAGATCGACACGAACAGGGATTTTTGCACATCATAAAGCAGAAGAAGCAGTCGTGCGTCATGTCGGGGAAGCGAAAAGGTGGCACCGGCAAGCAGTACAGGATATTAAAGCTGCCGAGAGTAATGTTAACACTGGAGAGCAAGATCAGAGTTTTAACTGGGTGTGTTACAAGTGTCACCAGGTAAGCTTTGCTTTGTGACATGAATCTGAACACGTGGTTTGCACCTTCCGCTGTAAGTATCAATAAATATTCATACAGCATTTGCACAATTGCATTTCTATATATTGATAAATACTTCCTACTTTTTTTTGTCATTTATGTTTTATATGTTTTATTTTGATCGTTTTGAGTATTTTGAATAGATGTTTTTATTTTCGATTACTATAACAACGACAAACTTTAAGGCTCCTTAGAAATTGCTCCTCTATAGACCCTTTTATAAATATATACGTACTATTTTTAAAAACTGTATTCAAATATTGCATAAACGAGATATTGTCATTATGATTATTCAATATTTATAGCAATGAGAAACAACACCAGAAGCTTTCCAAAAGAAAATATGGCTAGCTTATTATAAAGCTAGAATGCATCTTTCTTGCTCTTTGTATAAATGTCTTTCTTTCCTACTGATCAACAGTTTTTCCTTGTTTGTGTCTTTCCGCGTCATTTGGGCACTTTTTGTTCATTAATCTTGATCCCTGTCCTGTTATTGTTCCCGTTCAAAATTGCGAATTATGCAGGACAATATCTGATTTGAAAGATTCGTTTCAATAATTTACTTTCAATCAGCCATTCGCCTTTTATTTTTTGCTGTGTCCCGTCGCCGGTTTTATGTTTGTAATACAGTGATAAACGTTTCTTTTAAATGTTCAAACTTTAAACTTGTGTCTTAAGTAAAATTCTAAATGAATGCCGTCTCGTCAACGTTTAATAAAATATGCACAGCTCTAGTTTTGCTAAATGTTATATCAAACTTAAATCAAACCAGTAAATATACATTTATACCAATTGCAAAAATTTTCCTGGTCACAACCGACACTAACATTTATGTCGTTTGTACTTAACACTTCAAACATTATATATATTTATTAAATTTATTTAGGCTTCAGAAAAAGCACTGAAAGCAGCATGGTTTGCAAAGGATGCAAACAGGGTAACCACACGAGAACATTCTCTAACAGCGATTGCAAACTGTCTAGATGATGGAGCTTTTCTAGTTGAGGTTAGAATCTATGTATTATTTCGAAATGTCTAATTGTAACATAATTGGATTCCTGCTTGTATATTATGTAGCCTATTAAAAAATTTCAAAGTGCAAGATTCAGAATTTACAACGCGGGATACAAATAACGGGAAATATAGTTGAAAATGTTTACTAGATGTATTTAAGATACCAGCTAAAGTACACACATGTTTTGTCCAGAGAATATGTCTGTTAAGTTTTTTTATTAAACTAATCCGACTCCTCTGTATTTGATGCCGATTATACAAGTAATGCAGTATGATTTATTGGGTTAAATAAAGTTTAACTTAAACATGCGACGTTTGTCTTTTTAGGCTAGTAGTTTAGAAGGTATTACTGGAGATTGCTCATGCATGCAATACCCAGACCCTGTTGCTGGACTCCATCAGATACCTTCGGAAATATTTGATCGTACAAAGGCCAAACAGGCAATTAAAGTCACAAAGAGAATACTAGAAATGGCATCAGATTTCATCGCATAGACTTGAAGAAACACAGTATTATACTACATTACGAATATTACAACGTGACCTATATAGTTGTAAATAATTTTGCATTGTAATTGAAATCAAAATGAATATCCTCCGTACACATTTGGATGAAAGTACAGATGAATAACATTTTTGCATGCGGTAACTCTGCATAATATTACATAGAATACAAGCTGCATGTTTTTAACCTTTGGGTTAAACCAGTTCATTTAACATTTATGAATATTCAATATGTAATTGTATATATAAAGTGTTATTGGAAGTACCGTTTGTGCGAATGTCACAGGATGAGAAAAGTGTGCAGTCTTTCCGAGGCTCGAACCCGGGACGTTCTGACCGAGTTAACTGGCTGCCATGTCTCCCTTCTTCTAGTTATCAAGTTGTATATTTTGCCATGGACAACAAAGTTCCAGTTATAGTATTTTTGTATTTACGAAATATGTTTATGGCGGCAGAAATGTATCTATACATATCCTTGTCGCATTTTAATATATTTTGTTTATTGTAAATGCTTATCTTCCGTTTGTTCTAATAACGAGATTTCAGTTAGGAAAAAAAAAACGTGCATAATTATAGACGTGTTGTTTTTCTATACAAAAGGCAGGTAGTTGAATGTATAAGTGTTTCAATTATTAGACTTTTATTGTACATAAATGCTGAACTAATCGGGTAAGTCATTTAACCTGATGTTTGAGATGTTTTAACCGTTCAAAGAATAATTTTGCCTGTGTTGTTGTGTATGAAATATTTTAGTCTATTACGACAGAACTGTTTTAATTCGTTGTTTATCATAGTATATGTTATGATTTATATTTTGCCTCTCCATATTGTAAAATGCAAGCCGTACTTTTTTCCATAATTTATGCATATATTAATTAGATTAATTTGTTCAAGCTTGTATTTGATAAATAATATCTATGTTTTGATTTTCTCTATCTCGTTGAAATGTTTGATGTATATATAGTCTGTTCACTTCTATGGTTCCATCTGCCAACTGTAACGGTCTTTTACGGAATGAATCTATAATCAAAGAACCATCTGCAAACTTCTAAAGTACTTAAAGGATGTGTGTGTGTGGGGGGGGGGGGGGGGTGCGTGTGCGTGTGCGTGTGCGTGTGCGTCTGCGTGTGTCTGTGTCTGTGTCTGTGTCTGTGTCTGTGTGATGAGATGTGTACATGCGTGTATGGGTCGGTGGCCTAAATGCAGAATAAATAGACTGTTCGAAGATACAACTATGTAACCCTTTTTCTTAGCAGTGTAAATACATGTATCGTAGGTGTATAGTTGAATATACAAAATATATATTTGATTTCTTTATTTGGAGAAATATTGTTGCTGTAGTACTTGTTGATATCACGTTGGTATAACTAAAGGATATTCTCGTTTCCTTTCGTGGTTCTCGTGGAATCATATTTGACAATTATCCCAAGGTTGCCTGAATGAAACAAAGCAAGCAAGATTATTTTATCCAGTTCGGATATTCATTGATTTAGTTTTTTTTCTAAAAGTTTGTTTTCAATTATTTTACAGTTAAATTTCCCATTTATCGCTTAGTAATGATTACTTTAAGTTACGACTTTGTATAACAATTAGCTGTTTTCATAATAATTCAACCACAAATGCGTTTATGTCATTGAAAACATTACCATAACAATTTAGAATGACTTTATATCCATTCAACATCATTTGTGCAGAAGTTTGTTATAATAACATTTTTGTATTTTGATGACCTTCTTGTAAATAAACTCTCTGGTACGATATTTACTTTTTTACGTTTTGTTTTGTAGTCTTATTTGTATTTTTATGGTATAAAGTGCACATACGTATGTTTGTCATCATTTAAAGAATGTTGATATCCTTGCATGTACATTTCATTTTTATTGTAACTAAGTATCATTACAAGTTCGTATGTACATTATGAATTGAATTGTGTTTTTTTTTTTCAATGGTATGCTTGTAGTGTTTGTTTGATCAGTTTTACTTTGAGTTTGCAATGTTTAATTGAATATTTTTTTAAACGAAACAGAATTATTCTAGGTTGATTCTCTGTAATGATGGAAAGTATTATGTCATAGTATTTTATCAATATGCCTTGCAAATGCGTTAGTGGGAATATGTATTGCCCTAGATGACATATTCTTTTTTTAGAACATAGCTCTTTTGTCATGTGAATGAAGTGATAATTTTAAGTTTTCGTTATGATATAACGCTGTATTTTTGTAGCATATGTTGGGTATCTATTGATGTATTTTTTATGTTATACTTTTATAGCATGACTGATGTATTAGTTGAATTGTCCTTGGTGATATAGTTTTATTGTAAAATGTATGAGATATTTATTAAAGTATCTTATGTTATAACATTGTTTTACATTGAATGTTATAAACATGTTTAAGGTATTTGGTATACAAATGTTAGTATGATATGTTGTATTAAAATAACATGCCTCTTTGAATGCAACAGTTGTGGGGAAACAATCATGCAATATGAGAACGTCGATGTGATTAAGCCAATTACGAATTATTTGATTAGTGCAGCATCGTAGACCTGGTTTTCGGATAGACTTTGTGACAGAGTCAAAATTATGATATGTTTGAGGTTTTGTCATTCTATCATATTTGTATATAGTATTGTCGCATACATGTATCTATCAAGGTATACGTACTTATAGTGGAGAGATATACGTTGTTATTTAAGGTTTTCCCTTTAATATATTGCATTACGAGAGTGTCTCGTGAAAGCGATCAATCTAATATGTTTAGCAACAATAATTATAATATTCCAAGGGATATACTTCTATTATTTAAGGCGAGCCCTTTAATATTGTATCATCTTTAATTAACTTTAGAGAGAACCTTTACTCACCAATTAGTATTATAACCTCGATTATAACATTCCAAGGGATATACTTTATTTCCCGATAAAGGCGAGCCCTTTAAGATTTTGTCATTTTAATTTATTTTATAGGAGAGAGTCTTTGCTAACTGGTAAAGACGATCCCTTTAGTATTATCATTGCTGTGGTTAAAATATTGCAAGGGATATGCTTTGTTTGCAGTTAAAGGCCTGTCCTTTTTTAAAATAATGTTGAAAATGATTAACAAAAACCTTAAACATTTTTTCTTCACCTTTATCTAAGGGATACACTTTACTGATTAACAGCAAAGGCAAGCTCATGATCATTTCATTTTTTTTTATTTTAAAGGATGTATTACTATATTGGTAAAATTTAGTATTAATTCTTTACAAGGGTTATACATATATGTGCAGTTAACTGGCGCGAGAAACGGATGCATCATTTTGCGCTTTATCATGTTGTATTATATATGTATTTATAATATTATATATAATACCATGCTGTTTCCTAATTATGAAGATTATACTGTATACCCTTAATAAGAATATTTTTACATTAAAAATGCACATACAATTTAGCAAAGGAAAGCTTTTGTTGTTTTAAAGGATTAAGTTGCCTATTGTTTCAGGAGAAAGAGGTAAAGCTAAATGTATTTCAAAGGTTGTGAGTTCTTAAATTAACGCGTTAGAATGCATATGGTGTCGTAATTAAAAAGTGTTATAAATGATAATTAAATGAAAATAGATATGCGAAAAATGTGTTAAATTATCTACAGAAGGCTCTAATCATTCACCTATAATACTTTTAGATATTCCTATTTAATAACAACAAAAGACATTTGTTACTGAGTAGTTATCATATGGTTCTTGAATTTGCGAGTATGCACCTTCATACGCATTGAACTCTCAACCTCATACTGAACATTCTTCTGGAGGTTCTTTCATTATCTATGATTATTTTTACTTCCTAATCCCGTTAGTTGATTGAGAAGAGCAAATTGAAAACTTTAATAAAAATGTTCTATACATTTTGGACTTGTTGTTACTTGTAAAATTGTTAAATCAGACTACATGTTATTGGCGTAAAGACATGAAGATTTATAATACAGTTAGAATGGAATAGGATACAGAAGAAAAATCATGTTTGATGACAAAGTAAGTCATAATGCCGTCATCTCCTCGGTGACAACAGTCTGTTTTGAACGATATTTATTTTTCACATAATTTCACTAACTTTACCATGATTGAATTAAAAAACTCTCTTAGTATGCAGACTAACAGAGCAAATATTAGTCTTAGTCTAATGTGGGCAGTGGGTCTAAAAATACAAATTTCAAGAAGACAGTGCTATTTAAGATACATATGTAGCTAACTGTATCAAAGTTCGCAGTCTGAAAAAAAAAGAATCAAAATATCCTTTCCTAAAAAAGATTTATTTGACCTGAAAATAATTATCCTGGGTAAATGGTTAGGAAAGATGGAAACAAGTGAATATCGGCCTAGCAACTCGTGCAAACCATGTACTTTTATCTCTAACTGCAGAATAACTACAAGGATTAGCAGTCTGAAAAGAAAACGATCAAACCAATATATGCCCTGTGTGAGTGTAGCAATTTTGGTGGTAAAATCTGTCAATATGCAGACGATTTTATTTGAAACAGTCAAAACTCACAGAATTTCACAAATTAAAATTAATATGTTGAAACGCTACGGCTGGAAAACGCACAATTTCTGCTATCCATATATGTGCGCCAAAGTTCGGGAAAATATCGAGAAATGTGAGAAAATCAAACTAAACAATTTCAAGGTATTACAATATTAGTTGGCATAAATGATCCCATTGATGAGACGACGTGTCATGCGCAACACTCAGAACCCTAGCTTAAAGGTCAATGTAACTTTGAGATCAAAGGTCAATAAGTTTTTTTTTTCCTGTCCGGTCTATAACTTTGTCATGCAGAACAGGATTTAAATATTAGTTGGCACAAATATTCCCCTGGATGAGACAACATGTCGTGCGCAAAACCCGGGCCCTAGGTCTAGGTCAAGGTCATACGTAGAAATCAAATGTCAAATTCAAGAATTACTTTGTCCGAAGCATTTCTTCTTTATGCATGGAGGGATTTTAAGGTAATTTGGCACAAATATTCACCACTATAAGACGGATAGTCCTGCGCAAGAACCAGGTCCCTAGTTCTAAGGCCAAGGTCATGCGTAGATGTCAAATGTCAAATCAAGAATGACATTGTCCGGAGCATTTCTTCTTCATGCATAGAGGAATTTTGACGTAACTTGGCACAAATATTCATCACCATGAGGCACCCTTGTTTTTAGAATTACGTCCCTTTGTTTTACTATAAATAGATTATATTGTAACTTTTTGTATTACTGGCCGTAGGTAAAAATCGAGACCACATTTCTGTGGTACAACATGCATGTTACACCCAGTTTTTAGGTTTTACTCTACCTGGTAAAGAGTTTCTTGTGGACTTACGTAATATAAATTTTTTTAGGATAAATTTCCCTTTGTTGTAAATAACGTATATGATATCTTTTTATTATAATCGGCCAAACAAATTCAATATGAAACAAATGTAGGTTTTTCTGTATGCAAATTTTAATCCAAGTGTTCTGTTATAACTTTCTGTATATATAGTACACTATTGTTTATACATCATTGACAGATATCAGTTCATTATGTTATATTGCAGTAGAGAAAATAAGGTGCCTTCCAGTAGGGGACTTTGTATTGCATGACAATACTTCATTCACTTGTTCTGGTTAGATAGCTTACTTTTCCATTGCACTGGTATAGCATAGACAGGATTAGGATTGACAAACGGTGTTCAGTCGACAAAAATTTCACGCTTTAAACAGATTGTTTGTCTGCGTAAAAAGAGCTTAGGTTGTCTATATACAAGGTGAAACGCTTAGATGTGGGCCTTTCCGTGAGAAACCCTTTACTAGTGACGTGATATAATTATTGCAAAATGAATAGGGACAGGGAAAATGATCCATTTAAAGAAACCCTGAATGTATGGATGTGAACAGAACATAAATGTTCATATGAATCTAACCGACTGGACCGACTGTTGTAGCTACTTACTTATTGCAGTACTAGTAATCAATTTTACATGTCAGTACTGTTTTTTACACTTCTTTGCTTGAAAACATCGACATTTTTAGTAAGTTTTCAGTCTATTTCAAAGGCATTTAACATGATTAAATTGCACAATACATTTCACGAAGCATGTAACGCTGCCTTAGTATCTGTGTCATTGTCTTTCATATTACTAGTTGTACATGTCGCACTTTTTGAAAAATACATTAAGCGTAACCAGTTGAAGCTACAATCGACTATTTCGTTGAGACATGAATTATGGATAATACTATGTGAATTGTAGTTTTTGGTTATGGATTTGACTAACGGGATCTGGGTAAACATAAAACAAAAAACTTAAGAATATTGCTGTGGTACAACATAGATGTAACTTTCAAAGTTTAGGTGTACTTAAAGGTATCTCTTCCTGGTAATGAGTTTTTTGTGGACTTAGAAAAATAAACCTTACTTCCCTTCCCTTTGTTGTTGCTATAAATAGCATGTTCTTAAAACTTTTTAACCTGGTTGTTAGAATTGGATATGTCATTATTTTGGCTTACTGTCTACTAATGTTTTACTGTAACATCTACATGACGGTCATAATATTGTGACATTCTGGCACTCTTGTTAATGTTTGTTCATGCGAAGATGCTGTATTGGTATGCAGTATGTTTTGTGAAAATGTCCTAAGGCGGGGGACGTTGGTAACTGTTTACAAATTCTTGTTTTTCTTAGCATTATACAAATTCTACGATGGTTATTCAAAACAAACGTAGACACCTTTTCTCTAGCTTTTATATACTTTAATGAAACAAAACAAAAATATACCGTCGTAATTCGCAATCTTTCTGCTCGGTGCACTGCAAATTTGACATGATTTTGATCATACCGTAAGGAGTTACGCCACTTCAAAAACAGTCACTTACACGCACATCGAGATGCTTTCATTACGTTTGTATTATTCAATATTTGTAAATTTCTTTTATAAATTTTGCTGAACAACACTTTAGTCATAATGAGTTGTTTGGTTAGAATACTGAAAATTATGAACCCCTATGCCAAGTATCTCAGACAGGTTACTAAACGTGAGTACTTGGTCTTTATCAAAGACTTCATACATTGACGTTAACGCGGAATCACGGATTTTTTGTTTTCTCACTTCACCTCTACTGTCTTTAAGCAAGTATGGGACATTTGTGAATCGTTTGTACCACTTGTAGATCAACACAGATGGCCGAACTTTGTTGTGGATTCTGCTTCATTAGTTTATAAATTTCAGTTGCTTTTCGCCAAAATTTCTACATAACTAAACAACTGCCTGATTATCTATGGATGTCGATGACGACATAGCATACGTTATAAATGGTACTCACTTAGTTTAAATGTTGTTTACTTCAGTCTCCTGCGTCCGAATGATGCAATACCCTCGGTACATGTCACTCTGACGTGTTGCTGCACTGACGTATTTTCTGGCGAAGAAGTATTCTGTCAGTGCGAATATGAGCGATAAAATTCAAATCATGAAAGAAGTGACTGCGCCGGTAATGCATAGCTATGGCAATTAAAACGTTCCACGCGCTTCGCCTATCAGCAAAAATGATTACAACATATGTATGACCAAATAAGAGAAAGATTGAAAATTACTATGATATATTTCACATTGCTCTTTAGACAGTATGTGTCTTCTGACACCAAAAGTCTACGTTATTTTTGAACAACCCTCGTAAAATATGTCTTGGGATACGATTTTTGTTTGTGTATTTTGAACGGTACCGGAATTTGTTGAACCTACTCAATATGTTTTCATTATAGCTCAACATTAGGAATAAAACACGGAAGAATATCATCCAACAGTAGGCTTTGTGAAATAGGCCCAATATTCCTAATGCAAAACAAAAATGCAAAACAAAAATGCTTTGCATTACAGTAATTTATTGAATGTGTTAGATAAATCTTATATACCTCTTTTTCAAATGAAATATTACACTCAATATTTTAAGTTCATTCAGCAATATCGATGTACAACATACTAACAGGTCAAACATGCACTCGTATTGCATTCCTCCCCCCCCCCCCACCCCCCGTTGAGATCTATTGATTTCAAAATCACAACCAGCCAATTCAAAACAACTACCTTTTTGAAGAGGTGTAAAATTTATAAAAGTATGCAACACTTGATCAGATAAAACGTACTTGAAGTGAATAAACTCGAGTATGAATTCTTTTATGCAAACTTTCAAAACGCGAGTGTATTTCATGTTCGAAGGCACTAGCCCTGTAAGCGAGGGGTCCCGGGTTCGAGCCCCGGACTGACTGCACATTTTTCTCACCCTTTGACATTCGACGCTATATTGATGGTTCAGTCAAATGCTTGTTGAAACAAGTCGTCTGCTTGTTTCAAATAAAAAAAAATGCGAAAATGAAAATAGCAATATCGGAAATCCAAAATATACAGACGACAAATGGGAATGGGTCATTCTCAGATCTTCGCTTAAAAGATCAAGTACTTTAGTCGGATTGATTGACATAAATTCAAAGGCATATCAAGTGGCCGATAAGCTAGAGTTATATTTCCGAAATATGATAAATGTAATCATTGAAGTCATATACAATGTAAACTTGATTTGCAGAAAATTTAAGGACCAAAATTATTTATAGTGAAAACATTTACGGTCTTTAAGTAGCAAACGAAGATTACAAATTTAAGGGGGACACATACTTTGTAATTAGAAACAAGAGGGCCATGATGGCCCTATATCGCTCACCTGAGTAGAGTTGCTTGCTTGAACAAATTTCTTAGCTAAAGCTTTAAGATCTAGGCCTTCTGGTTTATTTTTAGCAAATTTATGAAGATTTCCCTATGCACAATCAAGTAACCATGGGGCTGGATCAATTTGACCCTGGGGGGTCAAGATTTGAACACATTTTGTAGAGGTCCACTAGGCAATGCCACATATCAAATATCTAAGCTCTAGGCCTTCTGGTTTATTTTTAGAAAATTTTGAAGATTTTTCTATGTAAAATCAAGTAACCCCATGGGGCGGAGCCAATTTGATTCCGGGGGTCATGATTTGAACAAATTTTGTAGAAGTCTACTAGGCAATGCTACATGTCAAATATCTAAGATCTAGGCCTTCTGGTTTATTTTAAGAACATTTTTGAAGATGTTCATATGTAAAATCAAGTGACCCCTGGGGCGGGGTCAATTTTGACCCCGGGGATCATGATTGAACAAATGTTGTAGAGGTCCACTAGGCCATGCTACCTGTGAAATATGTAAACTCTAGGCCTTCTGGTTTATTTTTAGAAAATTTTTGAAGATTTTCATATGTAAAATCAAGTGACCCCTGGAACGGGGTCAATTTTGACCCCGGGGTCATGATTTGAACAATTTTAGTAGAGGTCTACTAGGCAATGCTACATGTCAAATATCTAAGCTCTAGGGCTTCTGTTTTTTTAGAAGAAGATTTTTTAAGATTTTCCTATGTACAATCAAGTAACCCCTGGGGCGGGGTCAATTTTGACTCCGGGGTCATGATTTGAACAAATTTGGTAGAAGTCCGCTAGGCAATGCTTCACACCATATATCTAAGCTCTAGGGCTTCTGGTTTTTGAGAAGAAGATTTTTATAGTTTTTCCTATGTAAAATCAAGTGACCCCGGCGGCGGGGTCAATTTTGACCCCGGGATCATGATTTAAATAAATTTTGTAGAGGTCCACTAGGCAATGCTATATGTCAAATATCTAAGCTCTAGGCCTTCTGGTTTATTTTTTAGAAATTTTTTGAAGATTTTCATATGTAAAATCAAGTGACCCCTGGGGCGGTGTCAATTTTGATCCGGAGGTCATAATTTGAACAACTTTAGTAGAGGTCTACTAGGCAATGCTACATGTCAAATAATCTAAGCTCTAGGGTTTCTGCTTTTTGAGAAGAAGATTTTTTAAGATTTTCCTATGTAAAATCAAGTGAGCCCTGGGGCGGGGTCAATTTTGACCCCGGGGTCATGATTTGAACAAACTTGGTAGAGGTCTACTAGGCAATGCTTCACACCAAATATCTAAGCTCTAGGGCTTTTGGTTTTTGAGAAGAAGATTTTTAAAGGTTTTCCTTTCGGTTGCCATGGCAACCAGAGTTCTCCATGGAATTCAATTCTTTCAAAAATTTTGAAAGGGGGCCACCCAAGGATAATTCCTGTGAAGTTTGGTGTAATTCTGCCCAGTGGTTTTCAAGAAGAAGATTTTTTTACAAATTGTTGACGCACGACGGACGACGGACATCAAGCGGTCACAATAGCTCACCTTGTCACTTCGTGACAGGTGAGCTAAAAAAGTTGGTGGGGTATGATAAAATTTAGCTGCGAAAAAGTTCAAGGTTTCGGTACATGGAATGGATATTATTTCAACTGTTATTAGTAATACAAATGAATGTTCACTAAATTAAAGATGAAAAAAAAAGCTCAAATAAGAAAGATACTGTTGATTTACATACGACTCATTGTGAAAATCCAGTCAACAATTATTTATTTTTTTGGAAAATAGTAGCACTATAATTTGTCCAAACATTTATCAATACCCTACAAATAATAATTAAAAGAATTAAAGTAAAAAAATAACTTTCTTTATTTTCATTTTGCATACTGCAAGCTAAAACACAGTATTTAGTTTGTGTATGAATATATATGGTTGTCAAGAAAGCCCATGTTCCAAAAATAAAAGAGTAAATTCTCCTTTATGCATTAAACGATTATGGTTACCAAAGTCGAGTTGCTTGCAATGAGGGCCTAGAGATGGTCTATTATCATTTTTTACCTTGATATTTACTATCAATGCATTTAAATATCGAAAATTATAAAAACAAACTTTAGAATGCGTATTTCCTTAAAAATCATAAACCTATGGTATGAAATATGGTTGAAAAGACAACGTAAAAATAACTTTTAAATCTTATGCCATAAAACTTTCTAATACACAGCAAGAATGTCAAGGGTCAAAAATCATCAAAACACACAATTATCCTCACTTTTATTCCATTTAAAATGTGTGCTCGAATTTTTCACTATACTTTTCATTAATTTGTTCCTCGTGTTGCACGAGACTGCTGACATTCAGGCAGACAAGTTGCAAAATGGTCCGCTGTAAGTAATATTGTTTGATAAAGGTAATTAGAAATTAGAAATTTGCAGACATTGAAAATAGAAAAAGTAGAAACTTCAAAGGTCGCTCAGCACGACAAAAACGAAAATGTTGCAGGCTCGGTTTGATTGAGCCTGTTCATGGACTGTAGTGGAAATGCATGCTACCGTCCGCGCCCTCTAGCCCCGGGTTGAGTAGAACTCAACATTTACACATGCTAAAAGTACAAAAAGCAATTTAGAGACATTCGCAGAAGTATTTAAACGGCGGTGAACATGGAACCTTCAATGATACACGGGTTGTGGCGTGTAATTCCATGAAAAGCGGCGTATGGTCCCCAGATAAAGTAATGGGTTTGTCCCAAACGAGAAAACAATGGGCAGAACTAAACAAACTGGAATTTAGAAAGGGGATCTGAGGTTATGGAGCCTGCATATCACAGGAACTGTCAAAAGACAAAATTAAAAAACAGGCACCATATCCAAGGGGTGATTATACAATACCCAAGGCTATTAAAACGGGAGTAATGGAACCACCCAGGCCGAAATGGTCATGCTGAAAAACTAAACAGTACCAATAACACGACATAAAAGTCGTGCTGAACGATCTGAGAAGATCGAAAGTCATATTTATTAACATAGAATTCATTGTTAGACATCGATAGTTTTATTTTAAAAAATACACGTGCTACCATCTATGTTGTCTCCCGTTGTTATTAGAGTTACCATTCGTCCAGCGCAGTAGTACATTTTGCAGTGAATCGCAGAGAAGCTGTTGGAAATTTAAAAAAAAAAATGTGTATAAATGGAAAATAACTACTTTTTCAATTTCAAACAATCGACATTATGTATTTAACCATCCAGACTAATGTAGCATCTTAGATACCTGTACAAAGGTATTCATTTCGTAGAATATCGTGTACTATTCCACTCTGATGTTTTTCAATGAGAAAAAATGTGTCTATCCTAAGCTGAAATGACGGGCGTTAAAGTTTCCCCGTTTAAGAAAACCTGGTAATTTAAAAACAACCTCAAAAGTACATGTCTTGTTATACTAGTATTGTACAAAATACGTTTTTCTTGATACAAAAGCATATTATTTTGCATTGACTGTACTTTCATGAATACCATTATTGTTTTTCATTACATTCCTGGTACTACATCCTTATACACAAACTGCTAAATATTACAGTTGTCCGTGATTATTTTATATATTTAGGAAAAAATATTTTATCTACCCACCACCATCAATTTCTTTAAATCCGCCCCTTCCCCATTTCTGCATGAAGTCTGCGTCCCCTTATATTTTTAAAAGTAGTGCAATGTTTGTATGTATGTTGATGTGCCCTAACTTATCAACGTTAAATGCGTCCACGTTTATAGTTTATTTGCAAAAGGCACGTAATGTAAAGATCCGTGTTGTGAACATGATAAGAAAATGCATACATTGCATATTTCATTGCGTAGTCGCGGGGGAATAGATATTGGAATAAAAATGTGTAAGATGTGTGTTAAACAGTGACCGACAAAGGGAAATAATGGGTAAGAATCAAACTTTCACATAGTATTGATAAACTGTTTCATTGCCAATATGGTAAATAAAAGATATGACTTTGCTGAATCAGGATAATATTTTATCTTGTTAAATTATTACCTCTAACGATAATAGCATGTTTCTCCGTGGATATTCCGCTAGAGCAAAAAGGCAACAACAACCAAAACAACTATATATAAGAAACGTACAGTATTATGGCGTTTCTATTTCCTGTTTCTAGTAATATGTGAATAAACAATCAGTAGTATTCGTATTTAAAACAAAAGTAGTTGGTTTGATGGCGCAGTAAGCTGACTGGATAGACATGTAATCATCTTGTAGTGTTCGAATCTTCCCTCGGTCCATTTTGCATTTATTTTACATACTTTGTGCAAGTGTGTTATCTCTGGTTTCTAATTTGCTGTTTTGTTTCTTATTTTAGTATAAAACCGGTATAGCATCTTACTCTTACTATTTAAAATTATGACAGGACAATGCTGTTTGAAGGAAAGTGTAAAATTGCTACAAAATTTACAAAACTAATCCGTTGAGCTCTAAAATGTGCCTAACTCAAATCCTATGTATTGTTTTTGTACTTGCACACTGCTGATAAAATGTGTTGCAATACATGTCCGTCTTAAGATTTAACTACACACCGATTTGTTTCATAATTTTTGGCATGGGTCTATATGTCGTCTGATTAATTTATGATCATACTGAATAGCATGTGTTACGTTTGCACGTTTGCTCTATGGATTCCTTCAGATGAGTTGAAGTGATAAATGATTCAAAGATGACCAGTATTTGTTTGTTTGTTTGTTTGCTTTTGCTTTCAAGCCGTCAAGCAGTTAACCTAACCAGTGTTCCTGGATTCTGTACCAGTACAAATCTGTTCTCCGCAAGTAACTTACAACTTCCCCACATGAATCAGAAGTGAAGGACAAATTATTTCAAACACAATGTCTTTTTTCAAATCGTCAATGATACACCCCACCCGGGATCTAACTCACGACCCCGCAATCTACGCTCTCCCTATTGAACTAAGCGGACGGGTTTCCAATATTTAACATAATTTATTCAATTATTGATCTCATCTGTAGAAACTATACGGCAGACAACATTATATTCCTTATGTAAACAAAGTGTAGATAAGATAATATCAATTACTAATCCCCAATGATAACGTCGCTAGGATTCGTCGATAAGTATATGTCAGTATTTGTTTCATTGTAGTGCCCAAAACAGTCGTGTAAAATGCATGTACCAATGACAGATCATCAAATCGTTTTGCATGAGTTCGAATCATCATGAGGACTTTCTTTTAGATTGTTTTCTTTTTCGTTTTCAACTCAATTCCCGTATACATCGTTTCTTTCTTTAATGGTTTCTATCATAACATAAGTTTATTATTCCCTTTCTGCTTAATATGTTTAGTATACACATTTAACTAATATCATCTTTGGTATGATAATAAACTTTTCTCACCTACCATATCGGCTTCAGATAGCTCTCTATCGTTGTGTCATAAAGAAAATGAAGGACTCTTATTTTTTATGCAAATGTAAAAAATATTAATTGCCGTCGCTGAGTTTCGAATGTACACGGCGAAAGATATATTGAGTATAATTACGTTTTATCTGAGCTAATTTGTAATTAGTACTAAACCTACAAATATTTAGATTTTGACAAGTTACAAAAATGTTGAAATTCCGATGCTTCGTTTTAACGTTTTTTATAGCTATGTATGTAAACATCTGGTAATCGTTGGTTAAAAAATAAGAAAAAAAATCTGTGTTTTCCACGAATATTTATATATTGATCAGAAAATTAAATTTGCGTAAAGAACGTGAAACAGATTTTAAATGATAAAACTGACATTTTAACATAAACGGACAGGAAAAAGCCCGCCCTGTTCACCTTTGACCTCCAAGTATGACCAAGTCCTTTAGGCCAAAGGTATGAAAAGTTGTCTCATCAAGAAGAATAGTTGTATTAACTATCATTAAAATCGATTATGGACCGTTATTGACATTTGATCTCCACGTGTGACCTTGATCTTTGAGCTAGGATTATGGTTATGCACATGTCACGTCGTGTAATTGTGGGAAATATTTGTGCCAAGCAACATTGTAATCCATTAATGGATGGCAAAGTTCTGGAACAGACCCTATTCATGCAATCTTTACATTTGACCGTCAAGTGTGACCGTAACCTTTTAGCAATAGGGGTCTGCAAGTTCTGCATGACATATGGTCTTATTATGGAGTACTTTTCTGCCAAATAATTTTAAAATCCCTTCATGGATTGTTGAGTTACAGACCGGAAAGGAAAAAGTCCTTGTTGACCTTTGACGTCTGAGTTTGACCTTAACCTCTAAGCTAGGGATCTGGTTTTTGTGCATGACACGTTGTTACATCATGGGGAACATTTGCGCCAAGTAATATTAAATGGCTTGATGAATGACATAGTTATGGATCGGACACGAAACTGTGGAAGGACGGACGTTCCTACCTACGGGTATTTATGTGGCTACTCTTTTATTCTGTATATTGTTCTTTTAGCCACGTAAAAGAAAAATAGCCACATAGAAGTATATGGAATGAATGACATCAAAGTAAAAGTACAGTTACCCTATTGCTCCTATAGCCACCTAAGTATGCAAATGTGGTCTCGGAATGACGGACGGACGGAAAAGTACAACTCTATAGTCCTAGGAACTGGTTTTCAACCAGTAGGGGACTAATAACAGTTGCCATTCAAAGACATTCTTGCATCATGAACCAGCCACTCAGTTTTCTGTCGGTTGGCTCTATACTGAAAACCTTATTACTATTATCATGTAGTTCAATGAAACAATTAAAAAGGCAATCTGCCCCGTAATGAAAAATTGGTATTATATACAAAATAATTTTATTAATTTCTTTTTTGTGATCAAACATAAAGATCTTGACAGCACTAGGACAGTCCTGCTTGACTGGTATAAAATTGACTGTTAGAATTCTGAAACTAGTTATGTCTTTTTTTTCTGTAAAAATCTTAGTACTATTTCAATTAAACTAACCAAAATGATGGTTTCACGTAAAGAACAGCAAGTACCTAGTATTTAGAAATATAGTAGACTTATTTGAATGCCAGGGGCCTGTGTTATTTGGATAGTCTAACATTTGTAACCCAATTAAAATAAATATTAAAAAATATATAAACGTGGTTTAAGGAGCTTAGGAAAATTTTGTCAAATAAGATCCCCTGGCTTCATTATCAGTACCATTTGTTTCTACCCGGCAGTCTGTGCCTCGTTTTAAAAGTTCATGACTTGGGGAGAAATTCGCCTTATGTTCAACTGGTCTGTTTCATGTTTTAATGAGGTAATGCTAAGGGCAAGTTTCTCCCTATTTTAACTAATAAGTATGTATTTTCATATCATAGTTAAATTTTCAGTATGTTTGTATTATTTAATAATTTTAACTTACACTTTTTGAGTGGTTGTCCAACCTGCCTACAGTACATTATAAATATTTATGTAAATAGTGTAAGTTTTATAAGGATAAGATTGGAATAGCAATTTATTTTCCCCAAAATACATATTCGTACTTCTAAAAGTATAATAGTATTGCATCTGACAAATACATATTTGATATTAATTATTTTTCTGGAAAATATATACAAGTACATTGTAACTCAAACAGTAAAACTAATGTACATAAGTGTATTATGTATCAACTACATGATAAAATATAAAATGATATGATAGTATAAAAATAAAATTCTATTTTAACAAAAAATATATATTCAATTTATATGCGACAAACATTCTACTGCTGAACAATATCTAAGGTGCTAGGTAGTGTGACGACCAAAAGGACCCATATTTTGGTAATGTTTGGATCGTGTGGACTATCTTACATCTATGTCTGCCAATAATGGGATGTCTCAAAAGTTTGTCACTCATTGCATGTTAAAAGAATTTAAAATTATTTATAGAATAAAAGATAATGGTAAAGAGGGAAAGAAGGGTTTGGCAACCAAGCTCAATATCATAAGTGTAGGGGGCATGTACTAAGCTGTTTATTTAAGAGACAAGGCCATATACAGTACATTGTACCATAACTATTTTACAGCTATACTATAAGTTTTCAGGTGGACAATTAAGGCCCTTCATGAATAAATGTGTTTTCACAACTTCATCTGCAAACTTATTCAGTCAATCTTTTTTCAGCATAGTTTTAAGAATATAAATGAATAATTGTCTTACAAAGTCGAAAGAAAATGTGATAGAAATTTAACTAATTACACCGATTTCTCTATATATTGTTACCTTAATTCAATAAAATGCTAAAACATTAAACACATTGTATTGGCCTAATATATGTCACTGTCACTTTTAAACTAAATACTTGTATATCTCATATTTTTCATGCAAATCGTGTATAATTACCATCATTGAAATACAAAATAATGCAGTTATTTTGTGGCGCGTCTTTAACTGTACAAATCTATAATTATCTATCTGACTGACTGACTTACTGACTGCCTGTCTGACCTCAAATAGTCCCGTGTGTGTGAGCGTGTGCGCGTGCGCGTGTGCGCGTGTGTTTGTGTGTGTGTGTTGAAGTTATTTACCCTCGCCACCGGTACGGGGGCCTCCGTGGCCGTGGTTAAGGTCACTGGCTTCAAATCACTTGTGTGTTCCAGCCTTACTCGGGGCGTTGAATTCTTCATGTGAGGAAGCCATCCAGCTGGCTTACGGAAGGTCGGTGGTTCTACCAAGGTGCCCGCTCGTGATGAAATAATACACGGAGTGGCACCTGGGGTCTTCCTCTACCATCAAAGCTGAAAAGTCGCCAGACCTATATTGTGTTGGTGCGACGTTAAACCAAAGAAAATGAAATGAAATCGCCACCGGCATATTACCATATGGGCGAGTATGACAACAGTTATTGTTATCTTACATGTGTTAGAGTATGATCATAAATATTAACCCAAGGCAAGTGTTTTTTTACCCGCAGTGAGTTGATATTAAGATGGGATAACTCCAATAACGTAGACTTTAAGACTACTATATTTTATTTACAATCTTAAAATTAGGAGTATTAATTGTTTTCTTTATTTCGTGCTATCGACTTGTGTCTTAGCAGTTTGATTTCCCCATATATGATATTTTGCTAGGGTTAAAAAAGTTGTCATAATTTTAAAAACTTCTTGATAAAACTTGCTGTCCTGTACGTTGAAATTAAAAATAAGATTTCTAGCTGATGTACTATCTGAATTGGTTTTAATCTTTCAATCTATCAAGTGATCATATAGAGATTTCACTGTGTTCAGATAATTACAATGATGTCAATCTTAAATTCCCTATAATGTGTAGGGAAATTAATAGTACCTGTGTAAACACCCAAAGAAAACTATCAGAAATGTCCGATTTGTCTTAATATATGCTGTGAGGAATTTTTTAATTAACGGGTAAAGAAGTTCCTCACTCTTTTATGAACTCGCAAAAACGTATGATCTATGTGTTAAAATATATACTTGGCGTCATTGAAAAGTTACCACTTAATATATACCTCTTTACTTGTTTATACAATATCTACGTCACTTTTTCATGGCATGTGCGTAGTCTTTTACTCATAGACCCTGTCTGATTATGTCTCCTAACCCATTTCATGACTGTCAGGTGAGAACAGCACATACGACGTGCAATTTCACAACATGAAAGTTCGACGTCAACCATGTCAAATTCCTTATAGCGTTGATCGTGCCTTAAACATGGCATTCTTAGCAAGGAAATTCTGGATTTTTTAAGTACGTATTCCCTTTAGTCTGTCGATTTACTTTCAAGTGCGATGAATGATTTGCGATAGAATTTTCGTACATGTCGACATTGCTGGAAAAAGTCATTTTGCACGTGAAGCCCGTGCCTCAAATGGAGTTAATCAAATTTGACAAATCTTTACACCAGTGACGTCTCAGTTGCGTCAATATTGTAGTCGTGTTATGCTTTTAACACAGTCCAGTGCGATTTTTAAAATATAAGAGCCATTAGGGTGGTAACTTTTCAGTGACGCCGAGTATATATTTATTTATCTATTTTATGCAACTTTTTCATGAGACTTAAATATATAAGACATCTTGTAGCACCATTTCCCTATTTGGTTTATCTTTTCAAGGTAAACACAGGATAGATTCTAGCACCATTGTAAAATAAAAAATATAGTTTTTTTTTAAAATAATACCTCACATGTGATCATCAATAAAATTTAAAAGTTAAAATATAGAGACGTTCATTTCACGCCTTCATTTATAGGGCCATTTTAAAGATAACTAGTTAGAGATGGTACCTACCCAAGTAAGTAACTCTGAATTGGCCAACTAACTGAAGCTAACATAACACATTGGACAAAGGTGAAAGAAAAACCAGATAGGTCCTTTTTCCAACAATTGATCAGGCAGACAAAATATGACCTATATTTGTTTAAATTTCATTGTATTCAATATAATATGCACACTTTCCTCATGGCTTACACTGACAGTTATTTTATAAGTTGTAGTGAGGCCCTGATAGAAAATTTATAATGCATGAAGATAATGTAAAATAATGCATAAATTCCTTTAATTTAAAAGAAAATTTACGAAATTAAGAAACGTTATTAAGTTCTGATCTTTTAGTTAAAGTTATTTATTGTTCTCAATGGTGATACACTGGTTTGCACAAAATTTATATATTAAAATGTAAAATTTATATATCCAACAATGATAAATAACAAAAAAAGTTGAACTTATATCACTTTTGTGTAACAAAGTAGCTAGATTACGCATATTTATCACTTCAATGAATTATTTTGAAAGAGTTTCATATGCTTTAGTCATTTTGAAGAGTTTCTCTTACTGTTCAGGAGTACTTTGCTTCAAATAATGTAACACAAATATTCATTGTCATCGAATATAAATACAATGATTTAAGGTAGTGGTTGTAATTACAACATTTGAAGGTAGCTGATAGGTAATGACTCTATGTAATGTATTTTAAGCAATTCAACATTCTCTGGATGGAAATATCACGATCATTGATTTCCTTGAAAAACGAATAAATGCTGAAAAAGCATATGGAATTTACTTTATTTGATGATTTTCGATGCAGGTCTGCTACCTTAAACAAGCTATAAAGTGTTTTATTTATTGTTTTAACAAAGTAAGCGGGTAACTTCAGATATCAACAACAATTTACAATTTAAACTGTTTACACAACTTTAAAAAAAGGAAGGTTTTTGTTGGGGCCTCTAATTTACAATTATATTAGCAATTATCACCTGAATTGAGTGCATTTATGAGTGGAAAATATTGATGGTAAAATGGTGTAGGGGTTTGTTTACATTATAAAATCTTTAATAACTTCTTTCAAGTAAATTTTTGGTATGGTTTTGGCAACCTTATGATAAAGAGCATGTCATTCCCTTTCACTCAGAATTATTTCAAGCATTTTAGACTCTTGGTTAGTCTTGGAATTTGACTTTATTAAAAAACAAAATGAAGTTCAATATAGGCTCTTTTAAAGTGTTGAAAGTTGACTAAACTTACACTATACTGAATTTATTTAGCTGTTGAAACTTTTGATATAGACTATAATTGGGGAAATCCTACAAGCATTGAAAAACGGTCAATACAAGAGTTGTCCATTTTGCTTCAGATATTTTGAAAAAGTCGTTTTTAGCTCATCTGATTTTTTGAAAAAAAATGATGAGTTCTTGTCATCACTTGATCGGTGTCGGTGTCGGCGTCGGCGTTGCCTGGTCAGTTTTATGTTTAGGTTAGCTTTTCTCCTAAACTATCAAAGCTATTGCTTTGAAACTTGGACCACTTGTTCACCATCATAAGCTGATCCTGTACAGCAAGAAACATAACTCCATCCTGCTTTTTGCAAGTTTTATGGCCCCTTTGTACTTAGAAAATATCAGATTTCTTGGTTAAGTTTTATGTTTAGGTCAACTTTTCTCCTAAACTGTCAAAGCTATTGCTTTGAAACTTGCAACACTTGTTCACCATTATAAGCTGACCCTGTACATCAAGAAACATAACTCCATCCTGCATTTTGCAAGATTTATGGCCCCTTTTGGACTTAGAAAATATCAGATTTCTTGGGTAAGTTTTATGTTTAAGTCAACTTTTTCTCCTAAACTATCAAAGCTATTGCTTTGAAACTTGCAACACTTGTTCATTATCATAAGCTGACCCTGTACAGCAAGAAACGTAACTACATCCTGCTTTTTGCAATACTTATTGCCCCTTTTGGACTTAGAAAATCAGTTTTCTTGGTTGAGTATTATGTTTAAGTCAGCTTTTCTCATAAACTATCAAACTATTGCTTTAAAACTTGCAACAGTTTTTCACCATCATAAGCGGACGCTGTACATCAAGAAACATAACTCTACCCTAGGTCACTAGGTCGTGGTGGGTCTTTAAAGGTAAAAATCAGTTAGTTATAAGAAATATGACATTGTGAACTTATTGTTAAAATGATAACAATTTAAATGGACTTATCATTATAATTTATAAACGGTAGAAGTTATTGTGCTTTGTGTGCTATTATTGCAACTTTTTTTTGAACTCATTGGATTAAATAATAATCAAGATGGAAAACCATGTCCAATATTATTTTAAATTTGTTAAATCCTAACTGTAATATAGTTCGTTGTGAAATGACTATAATTGTGGTCAAGGACCCAAAAGCTTTAGTCTAAAAAGGAAAAAGTTACATATTAGTCTAAACTATTAGTAGAAAACCAGTGTGTATAGTCACGTAACGGCTTCAGAAATTCTTAGAGGTTTGCGAGCGTGTTTAGATTTTATTGCGAATGTTTATGGTAGAAGCGCGTTAATAGTTTTTTTTTTTGTGAGAAATAAAATTATTTTTATGCCCCGGGCAGATAGATTTGCCCTTGTCCGTCCATCCGTCAGTCCGTCCGTCCATCCTTCCGAGAATGTTGTGTCGCGCCTAGCTCTAAAAGTATTTGACGTAGAGTCACAAAACTTTACAGGAATGTTGGTCAGCATTTGTAGTTGTGCACCTGGGGTTTGTAAAAATTGGTCATTTTAGAGTTGTGTCGCGCCTAGCTCTAAAAATAATGGACGTAGAGTCACAAATCTTTACAGGAATGTTGGTCAGCATGTGTAGTTGTGCACCTGGGGTTTTTGCGTCCGGATTCATTCAGTCATGTTGGCCCCTGACGTAGTAAAATAATTGGTCATTTTAATGTTGTGTCGCGCGTAGCTCCAAAAGTATTTGACCTAGAGTCACCAATGTTTACAGGAATGTTGGTCAGCATGTGCAGTTGTCCGGATTCATTCAGTATTGTAGGAGTTATGGCCCCTGACCGAGGAAAAATATGTCATTTTAATGTTTTGTCGCGCGTAGCTCCGAAAATATTTTACCTACAGTCATTACGAAGAAAAATGAGTTTTTTGACAGCATCAGCATAAATACACACAAGAGAAAAAGGTATCTAAAAATCTCAAGAAAGCAAATATGTTTATATGTACATTATATATGGTTATTTTTTGCATTCTTTTAAAAATAGCAACATTGTCCAAAGTTCCAAAAGTTTATCTGTGTCCTTTGTCATGTAGTGGTGGCATCTGTGTCCCATGGACACAGTGTAGTTGCAAGTCAAAGCAATTTAATTTTGATTTCAGGAAAAGTCTCTTCATAGTTTACTCGCCATTTTATGTCAGTTTTATAATTATTCGTATTTATAATCAGAAATGGCGCAAGTTATCTGTGTACATTACTTGTTACTTTAAATAGAAAATATAGACAGGGATTTAGTATATGCACGTCTTTTTCTGTCGTAAACATTTTGACCACTGTGCGACCGAATATTTGCTTTTAAAACAATAGTAAACATTGTGTTTCTGAAGAAAGATGTAAATCATTTACTACATATAATATACAAAAATAATAAATTGCTGTTATCTGGAGACAAAACATTTTACCGCTGTTTCTGATAAATAAATTAAGTGAATAACGGTCTAAGAAGAAAACCTCGAAGATCCTGCGGTATTGCAGTCGCCGATCTCTTGGCTCCTGTGTTACCGATCAGTTCGGCCACGGACCGACTTATACGACGTATCGGTCTTCCAAGTAATTTAAGTCATCGTTTAATTTATAGCACAACATGTTACACATGTTACATGTATATATCAGTGATATCACGGACTTTGTTATGTTATATGTTTACCAGAGATCATGCTGAAATTAAGCTTTTTGAGGAGTAACGGCATTGTGTTCTTGCTATTTTCGCATGGTTTTTCGAAGAAATTGAGAACAGTGCTAAGATTTGTTGGAAAACAAATAGCAACGAGTACTTCACCATAAATTTTCGGGGCACATTTTGCGCTGCATGCCGTCTTTGTCAATAATTTCTAAATAAAGAAAAAAGTAGAAACGAATTCTTATCCAAAATCACCAATCCGAAATGAACACTATGTAGATAACCCGTTAAGTCCCTAATATGAGGAAGTAAACTTATCGCTGTTTAAACATGTAACACTCAATCCAATACATTGAAGTCAGGTAATATTTCAAGTGCAGCATATTTCAAGTAGCAAATTCCATATGGAACGCCATTGCTGTCTCCTGATGTTGTTATAGAATTCTTGCTGTACCGATCTACCTCTTCCCATATAGGGGACAGTCTTTATACATATCTATGTATTTTATCACTATATCTAGTGTGACTTCATCTGTATCTGCGATGATTTTAACTGTGTATACGGTGGTTACATCTCTGTATGTGGTGCGTTTAAAGGTACTTGCGATGCTTTAATCCGCATTTGCAATCATTTTAATTTTATGTGTAGTTCTTCCTGATGTACATGTGATGCATTCACGTGTGTCGTATAAAGATAAGTACGCCTCAAAATTAGATAAAGGTCGGGCCCAAAAACGTCTACCATGCACTCCCGTCCCTCCCCGACTTTTTTCATAGGTATCAAATTGTTGGACAGGACTAACTCTTTCAAATAAAAAGTGTTATCATGAAATTAAACTCGTTTGAACTATATATAATTTCACTGTTTCCATAGCAACCGGTTCAGTTTTGGAAAGGACAACAATAGAAATTATAATCAGTCATATCTTGGTCAGTTTTGATGAAAAACAATATGGCCTTTTATTAACTGTATTTGCATGTTTATTAACTAATTTTCATAGTCATAAATATACTCAGCGTCACTGAAAAGTTACCACCCTAATGACCCTTATATTTTAAAAATCGCGTTGGACGGTGTTTAAAGCATAACACGACAAATTTTTTTGACGCAACGTAGACGTCACTGGTGTAAAATTTTGTCAAATTCGATGAATTCTATTTAAGGCACGGGCTGCACGTGCAAAATGACATTTTCGAGCAATGTCGACATGTACGAATATTCTATCGCAAATCATTCATCGCATTTGAAAGTTAGTCGACAGACCCAGAATATCTTTGCTAAGAATGCCACGTTAAAGGCACGATCAACGCCATCAGGCCATTGGCATGGTTGACGTGAAATATCGTGAAATTGCACGTCGTATGGGCTGTTCTCACCTGACAGTCATGAAATGGGTTAGGAGACATGATCAGACAGGGTCTATGAGTAATAGACCGCGCATAGGCCATGAAAAAGTGACGTCGATATTGTATAAGAAATAAAGAGGTATATATCAAGTGGTAACTTTCCAGTGACGCCCAGTATATTACAGTTGCAAAGAATATTATTGAGAATGTTACAAAACGACAAAATTTTGTTAGAAAATAACATTTGTAAGTTTTAGATCAACTCAAATGTACTAAATAGTTTTGATCTGGTCTTTAAGTCTCTCAATGATTTCTTAAATAGTATTTTGTTTTACCAAAAAGTGTTTATCTAACTTTCATAAAATGAAACACTGCTACAACCAACATCTCACGAAAGAAGTTACAACTACATATGAATAAATTGATATATTAAATTGTATTAAATTAATATAATAACAATAATTTGAGTTATATTGTTTGTAAATATAGTTTAACAATCAATTTAAAAGTTGAATCAGTATGTAACATTCTTTATACATGCTACTTTTCAATAAACTTGTTTTAATGCATCAGTAATTTAGTAAATATACATCAGGAAGGTTTAAAGGCACTCGCTACAGTTTTTCCGGACGAGTCGATATTTACCCCAACACCGTGCCAATTTGGTTTCGATGTAGCTCACTGCAGACTTGGTGCGGTCTTCTGCGCATGCCCGGAAGTGATTATCTAATGTCGCGTACGGCAAAAATTCGCAAATTATTGTATGTTCGCATGCATTTATTGAACAGAATGTATAATATACTGACTAAAGGTAAGGGTAAGTATCACCATGGTTACAAAATATATACATTTAAAGTACTTTTAGTTCAAATTGCTTCAGTCCGACATATACTGGAGTCTGTTATTTATACCAGCGCTCAAACTCTGCATTGAGTCACAGCTGTTTCTAATCCCGTACCGTACCCGTACCGTACATTCGTAAACTATAGGTTTTGTTTAAAAAAAAGGGCGGAAACTTTCATCGTTCTATGCCATCAAAATGCTTTAGAAACACCTTAAAATCGGCTTATTAAGAAATCTACCGATTGATAATTATATATATATATATTTCTAAGTCATTTGCTCAAACACTGAATGAGTAATTCGTACCAACCTGCGTTGTATAAATGCCCGCCACACCCCACCTCGTTGTAATTTGATTTAAGCGAAATCTAATATGGTGACCTATCAATTTTCTTTTTGTTTTAGATTAGGTAGACATAACCAAAGGTATGTGCAAAGTTTGATTAAATTCTATTATGTGAAACTCGATAAAATAGCAGAAGTACCAACTTAAAATTGACAAAAATATGCAAAAATAGCCCTTGGGTCTGCTGAACAAGTATTCCTTTCTTTACAAAATCATGTTCTTTTGATTTCTCTGAGCATGTTTCAAATAGATATATTGTTTTCCGTTATAAAAATGCTTAGATAATCACATTTATGCTAATTATTGTACTTTACTGAAATATATTTTAGGATTACAGAAATTTTGAAAAATGTTTAAAATAGCACCATATCTAGGGGCAAATTAAATTGAAACAAAGCTGGTGACCTAGTATTTTTATTTCATTTTTCAATACATCATAACATGATCTTTTAATACAAAACATTTCATCAAAATCTATTATTGAGAACAAAACTACGAAACTGTAGCGAGCGTCCTTAATCTGGTCATAACGTCACATAATATTTTCCAAAATGATAGTAATTTGTTACTCTGAATGTAAATAACTTTTTTCACATTAGGTATTGTAGCTAATTTGCATAAAATGTAAAATAAAAAAAAATCATTTTATTGTAAATGCTCTCAAGTCTCTTGCTACAGTTTGGAATTTTGATAGCCTTTGATACCTTAATTTAAAATCGATATTTAAACTTTATTTGTTATGATTGGTGCATAGTTTCTTTTAGTGTTTTTCTTAATGCTCCAGTATATTCAGGAATATTCCACTACATAGTACAATATAGTCTTGAAATGTTAAAAAAATATTTTGTGCATTCTGTCATACTTGTATATAATTCAAAATGATTACAATCGTTTTTTTTCATTTCATATCTTTCAAGTTAAATATAATAGTGTTGAAAACCTTCTTAAAAAAAATTCTTACTTTAAGTACCTGCATATTTTCTTTTGTTTGTCAGTTTTGATTTAGTATCACTTTGTAACAGATATTCAGTCATGTAACGTTTAGCATTTAACCTAACCAGTTCCTGGATATTCTATACCAAAAATAATTAGTTCTCAACAACTAAGTGCTAAGTTCAAGGGGGGTATTCGATCTACTCCTTACCACCGAAACAAAATGGCGGCCAAAACTGAAAATGTGAGTTTTTCTTACTTTTTTTCTTTTTCAAGGATATCTAGACAATAACACATGTCTATCAACCTGCTCCACTGTTTTCTCTATCAACCGGTACCTTTCACTTTGGAAACAGTGCTGTAATTTGTCTGGAATGCTGGTCATGAGATTCGAATCGATGGAAAATCCTCCGTTAAACACGGGATAAGGAATAGTGCGATTAGCAAAAATGGTCTTTTTTCCTAATATACCGCAGGTTGTAAGCTATTTTTCTGCATGAGAGGAATATTTCCACATACTTATCTAATACTGTTCGTTTTGTGCAGATCACAGTTCGTATTTTCAAAAAAACACAATTTTTGTCCGATGGTAAGGAACAGTGTGCGAAATCAGAGGATAAGGTGCAGTGCAATTTTTTCAAACGGATTTTACAGTTTTCTTTCATCGTTTCTGAGATAACCAGTTGACATTTCTCTACCATGCAATAACTGAAGGGGTCGGATTGAGGAGTAGAACAGTAACATAATCCCCGAATGAACATATTACCAGACAAGATATGTCAGTAGGTAAGCACACTTGACTTTTTCAGTGATTGTCGATTAAACAAAACTGTTGTTCTCTGTTCTACGTGGTGTCTTATATCACTTTTGGCCTAGATATTTGGCCAATCAAACATTTTATAGGAACTTATATTTGGCCATTCAAATGCTAAATAGGTAGGGAGCAAATGTAACCGATTTTTCCATTGGTTAAATATACAAAGCAACCAATTTCCTCTTCAGAAGATATACTACAAAGTTCGATTTCCACTTCAGAAGCTTTTCACGAAATATAAAAAAGAACGATTCTTCTGGAAATTACAAATCGGTTAGGTCTCTTGGTAGACTTTTATGATTATTCATGACGGCTGATCATCTTACTGTAATTCGTGTAGTATAATACTAGTAGCAATTTTCAGTTGCTGTGCATTTCCATGTGTAAAATGAATGATATTTCCGCATAAGTATTTGGTTGTCGTGCTTTTGAAATATATAAACCAGGCATTCGGAACAGGACAATGCTCTATTCTGTATGCTAAAACATACGGTAATCCAATCTCATTTGAAAGACTTCCAAGTAGGATGTCTCGTTATCAGCCTGCATGAAAAAAGTGAAAAATGTAAACATTTTCATAAACATGGCTTTAAGTATGGGGACTCGGATTCAGTCTTCATTTAAAAATGCAAAAGGAATTATTCACCCAAAATCACTAGTGAGGCGCATGTGTTTGTTACTGTTTACTATCTTATTCACAAATCAATAGAAGAGTAATTCGTCTCCATGTCATATAGCACTAAGCTTGTTTGATTTTTATACCGAATCTTTGACTGTTACCTTTGTCTGTTAGTAATTTATGACGCTTCAAACTACCGTAAACAATACATACGTTACTGTCGCCAGCTCATTTTTATGTTTAATGAACGTTCTTGTAGTTAAAATTCATCAGTAGTCAACGAAATCACATATTTTTATGAAGTAACATAGGAAGTTATTTTATAATCAAACATAGATACAAATTTTTCCGGACTCCTTTGGTATCAGTCATCATTTAAAATGATACCAAAGAATATGATAATGTGTTTGCCGTTTCTGGGTAGAATAAACATTCACACATGTCTGTTTGTAAATTATATAACTATTATGCTTGCTCATTCATGCTGTTAATTCGGGTTACATTTTATACCATATCAGCGTGGAAAACCTTACCCAAAAGCGTATATAACAGATTGATACATCCGTTACCGTATTGTAGAAATATCACAATTTAATTCATTTTTTTAATGCTCTTAAAGACGAAGATCATTGTCATATCTGATAGCTGATTACCCTTTAGGCAACAAATATCTATCTATGAATATTCTTTATGAGCATCAAAGAAGGAAATGATACATACGTGATCGATACATACGTTACTGAAATACTTAAAACTAACTCCTACGTCGGCATACGTCAACAGTGACGCAGGGTTTCATGTTTACAAGCTTTTTAGGTTGCCAACTTTTAATTTTGATAACCTTTTATCACGTACACATTGTAAACAAATTCAGTTTTGAGAATTGTATGCTATAGATATGATAAGAGAATAATATCACACCGTAATAAATTTTCATATCTAATAATTTTTAAATATAGAATATGTTTATTATTTTCAAATGAAATCATTACATGTATATTAATTTATATAAAAGTAAAGATACAGTGTTTACGAGTGATACATACGTATCCAATAGTAACGTATGTATAATTTCAAATAAAAAACATTTCTTTTTTTGTGGCATTCTTAATGTAGTAATACAATAATTTGAATATCATGCTCGGAATATACAGGATATGAATAGATAGGAAAATATTTTCGCATTATGTTCAAAACGGGTGCCATTATTTATCTCCAAAGTTGATTTGACAATGTAATTCAAGTTCCATTTGATCTGTAATTCATTTACATCAATACGTATGCTTCAATTCAGTCGTACAGGATGGATTTTATATCGTTTCGTAGAATTTTGACAATTACATAACGCAGATGCTTACTTTTGTACAGCAGGAGGTTACATGCCAGTGTAATTGTGCAGTAACGTATGTATTTGCTTTGAAAAAAAGCTATTTGTTGTCGCGATATTGTTTATTCTTCTTTTCTGCAATTCACATGATATGCATAACTGCCTTGATAGTGATTAAACATCTTAAAACATTTCCTTTATTATAGTTTTGGACCAATATACTAGAAATTTAGGACGTACATAAATTTCAGGGCAGTATCATAGATGATTGAATTCAAATGAGAATACACTATTGCCCATAAACAGTAATACAAAATTTAATGTGATCGAAACATATTCAAAGGGCATATAAAAGATTTTATTAAATTAACGAAAAGTGGTATCGGTAAATACATTGTATATGCATAATTTACTTAACTGGTACATACGTTACCTTGAGCATACTCATCGATTTTGTGTTATGTATGATGAAAATATGATAGAATGTTCTCAAAGTTGTTAGAATGACTGTAAATATTCCAGGACTTTTCCTTCAGACAAAACTATTGTTTGTATTACGTTTAAATTACATAGAAAAAAAGAAAAAACTGGTTTAGTTCACTCTGAATGTTTAAATAAAATTTGATTTCAATTCATCTTGTTAGTTTGATATACGAAGCCGGAAAAAATAAATGCAGTTTGTATAATCAGTATGTAGCTAAAATGCTGGTATATTTTCAGCTATTCTACCTAACATACCGACACAGTCAACCGCGCAACTGTTCCCGAAAACAGTTTGTTTTTTAAACACTGATGTAGTCACGTATGTATTTTGAAAACCCTCAAGGAAAAAGTGGTGATGTTTTTTAATGTATCATAACTTTCTTCAGAGAAAATTTTCATGGTTGTTTTTTTTTTTTGTGTTTAATCTAGGTATGTTTTATTTTGGAAATGAAAACACCTAACTTGTATACCTCAATTTTTTTTCCAGATTTTTTACGACCTATATGCGCCTAATTTGTAATTTTGGGTGAATTACTTCCCCAAAAAAGCTTTTAAAATGTTTGAATTATTATATACCATTAGGAGAAAGGCTTCTGGAAAATAAGGTTTAGTCCTTTTCATAAAAAGATGTCAGCAGTAGTGTTTTCAAATCATAATAGTAAGATTTAGATTTATTTATAAAGCTTATGGAACTAGATGTGTTGATAAACGTATTTTATGATACTGCTTTCACCCCTGAAATTAACATGTATGCATTAACACATAGTGGGAACTCCAAAAACATTAAAAGCATAAGGACCACTTGTCAAAACACAAATGTAAAAGCACATAGTGTAAACACTCCTATACCAAAAAGAAATTTACAGATAGTTAAATGTTGGCAAGGGATACTATATTAAATACTTGCTAAACTTTTGGCTTTCAGTACATCACGTGTCTGATAGACAGGCGGATACCTTTTAAATCTTACTACATTGAGCAAGAGATAGTTATAAATGATCACCAAAATATTATTTTAACAGAATTTTACTTGATTGTCTCTGAAAAGAGCGAAGAAAAAAGTCGCTTGAAGAAGTGAACTGCACCTTATCCTCTTATTTTCGTACACTGTTCCTTACCATCAGACAAAAAACTGTGTAATTTAAAATTACGACTTTTAATCGGCTCCAGACTAACCATGAAGGAAATATATATTGATATTTTACTTCTAATCAAAAAAATAGCTCACAGCTGTTTGAATAATTAGGAAAAAAGACCATTTTTGCTAATCGCACTATTCCTTATCCCGTGTTTAACGGAGGATTTTCCATCGATTCAAATCCCATGACCAGCATTCCAGACAAATTACAGCACTGTTTCCAAAGTTAAAGGTACCGATAGATAGAGAAAACAGTGGAGCAGGTTGATAGCCATGTGTTATGGTCTAGAAATCCTTAAAAAAGATAAAAAGTAAGAAAAACTCACATTTTTCAGTTTTGGCCGCCATTTTGTTTCGGAGGTAAAGAGTAGATCGAATACCCCCCTTGAAGTTCTCCATAATTAAAAGGTACATGTCGAATGATTTCAGACATGATGTCCTTATCAAATCGTCATGGAATCAAATCGTCATGAAGAACAATGCCTCATCCAGATATTTGACTCAAGACCCTATGATTCATAGATTTTTGTTCTTCTTATTGAGCTAACAGAATTGGTTTTGTATGCTTCATTATAACGCTACTATTTGTGAAACACAAAAAGTACTTCTTACGAAACTTGATTCTTGCTGACTGGAATGAGTGCCCAGATATGATCGATTGAATGCACCGATTGATAGTAATGTGTGTTTTATTGAATTTTCATCTAAAACAATAGATACATGAATGGTGTGATACTATTTTAGGCATTTTAGGCAATTTCTGAGTTAACAGAAGAAAAATATCTTAAAATTTACCCTAACAGTTTAAATAAATCTGTTTGTGATAATTACGGCTAAAATCTTTACAAAAATCAACGGTAGTGATAACGTATATTTAAGTATGTTACAGTAAAAACTCTCACCGTCTGATAAGTATAGAAGCATATTGTATTTTTATAATACAAAATAACTAATATTGATTATGTTTCTAGAATATTTTCTAAATGACTGACGCAATAAAACCAGGTCGTTGAAATGGTAAAGTAACATGTGTATTGTATGTTGCATTCTGATTCCTCCTTCAGGTAAGTGTTTACACACTTTGTCTGTGAATAATTTAACTCACATAATTGTTATTTCATTGATAACAATTAATTATATCATTTTATATAGATTTAGTGGTCTTAGCTTTTTTATTTGTTGTTTGTGGCACTGGTAAATTTTATGAAAATTAGCCAAGCACACATAGTTTGGACAAAAACAAAGTTACACTAGTAAAGAAAATACTGGGAGACTTTAAGACAACATCAAAACTGTTTAGTTCATTTAAATTTATTTAAAACTTAGAAAATGTTGTTTTTGTCAGTTTGTAGTATTCTCAATAATAGTCATGAATATGCAAATTAGCTAATTGATACAGAACACTGCCGTTAAAATGCCAATGTCTCAGCTCTATCTTGACACCATTTTTATTGCTTTTTACCAAAGTGCACCAAGATATGACTGATTATTATCTATATGGTTGTCCTTTCCAAAATGAACGATTGCCATTGAAACATTGAAATCATAATTATATAGTTCAAAAACGTTTTTTTTTTCAAGGAAACATTTGTTTTTATTTTGAAAGAGTTGGTCCTGTAAAACAATTTGATTCCTTTGAAAAAAATGTCTAGGGGAATGCATGGTAAGCGTTTCTGTCCCCTGTACTAATAAAGTCATCGCATATGTATTGTTACGTGTAAGCGCACCACATACACGTATGAGGACTATACATATTTAGATAGGGGTATTTTACATACTGATAGAATTACAGCAAATTCTTCATGTGAGGGAGTCATCCAGCTGGCTTACGGAAGGTCGGTGGTTCTACCCAGGTGCCCACTCGTGATGAAATAATGCACGGAGAGGCACCTGGGGTCTTCCTCCACCATCAAATCTGGAAAATCGCCATATGACCTAAAATGTGTCGGTGCGACGTTAAACCCAACCAAAAAATAAAAAGAATTACAGCATAGAGTGCTACATAAATGTCAGAAGACAGTTGTTCCGTTCCATTGTATTGTTTCTTTTCAACAAATGATACGCATGGATACGTGCCAGAGAATAGTTATTTAATCGATATATCGTGTGCCATACAATTAACATAAAACGAATATGTAACGTGTTTAAACAGATATAACCATTTTTCTGAAAATGAAGCGTGTAAAGTTTAAAATGGAAATAGGAGTAAAATACATTAAATGACAGGATGTTTTAGGATTAAAGATGGGTAAGTAGTATGCACATATCTTCTTGAAAGACATTAAAACGCTAATTGTCTAGTTGACATGTTATGATCTTTAAGAAGAGCACTCGTATTATTGTTCCTTTTGCATTAACCCGTTTATGCATAGACGTCTCAGCTGTGGTATTATTGTTTTACTTTGAATTTGAGACCAATGCCAGTGTCATAGCTTAGAACCAAAACGAGGCATTACCATTTGGGCCTAATATGAAGTCTTGCCTGCGACAGAAAAAGCCGCCGGCGATTCCAAATGCCCTGCAGTTCGAATTAGACTTTCCTACGTTTCAAATGCAGAAATTATAAAAGGAGACACACACTTTGTTTTATGCCTATTTTTGAATATCTGTCGCTGGCATCCTGCCGATAACGCAAAATTGCGCAGCATATACAGCTAACATTTCGAAAATATGCCGAGATGAGAAGGGTTCTTGTGTACAATCCCGTGAACAGCTACCTAAATATAGCGTCATATTTCATTTTTCTTCATCATTATGCCAAATACCAACGAATTAAATACTGCAAATGGCCTTTTAATAATTCCTCTCGCTAGCCTATAGTATCATTAGAATGATTATGCCCCCCCCCCACAACTTCAGTCGGTCGGTCAGTCCGTAGACTAATCGGTTTCTGAATGATAACTCAAAAACGCTTGGGCCTAGGATCATGAAAGTTAATAGGGAGGTTGATCATAACCAGTAAATGACATCTTATTGTTTTTGAGGGGCAGTAGGACAAAGGTCAAGGTCACAACGATTCGAAACAATTAAACCGTTTCCGGATGATAGTTCAAGCTCATAAAAGTTTACACACAATGTACAGGGAGGTTGGTCATGACCAGCAGATGACACTTATTGATTTTGAGTTTAGTAGGTCAAAGGTCAAGGTCAGAGTGACCCGGAACAGTTACACCGTTCCCGGACGATAACTTTAGAACGCTCAGGCCTATGATCACGGAACTTGATAGGAAGGTTGATCATGACTAGAAGATGACTACCATTAATTTTGAGATCAGTAAGTCAAAGGTCAAGTTCACATTGACCTAGAACAGTAGAACATTTTAGCCAAATAACTGGCAAATGCTTTTGTCTAAGATCACATTTGATACGGAGGTCACTTATTGCTGGTAAATGACCCATAATTATTGATTTGAGGTCATTGCGTAAAACGTCCAGACTACCATTGATTTTGAGATCAGTAAGTCAAAGGTCAAGGTCACATTGACCTAGAACAGTAGAACATTTTAGCCAAATAACTGGCAAATGCTTTGTCTAAGATCACATTTGATACGGAGGTCACTTATGATTGGTAAATGACCCATCATTATTGATTTGAGGCCACTGCGTAAAACGTCCAGAGCACAGTGACCAGATAATTTATGTTCCTTGTGCAGTTACTGAATGCTTCAAGGGGGGCATTTAGTGTTCTACACTGTGTGTAGCTGCTTATACGCAGATATGCAGCTGCGTTATGAAAATTTGACAAGAATGCACGGTTTAACTGGCTAATATCAAAATGTAAAGCAGGTGTACTACATTTTTCTACTGATAACCAATTATAGAGAGAAAAAAAAAACAGTTGCGAATCGTAGACTTGCTTAAAATCTAGAAAAAAACTGCTCCCCTGCCACCTTAAATGTTTCAGGATTTTCATCTAAATATATGTGTCTTTGTCTTTGTATATATGCCGATGTCAATGGTTTTCAGGACTGTTTTCAGGATGAAGGCATGTCTCAAGGTTGTAATGTCAACCATCTGGATGTGTGTTCACGCAAGCACGAGCACATTTATTCATGGTTGTATTCAAACATTAGGAGTTATCTAATAACCACAGTAACTCGCTATCGTCATATATTTGAACAAACCAATAGACTGAAATGAAATCACATCAATAACTGCAACAGCTAGGGCATCTCAATAACACTGCAAATCTTGTTTTCTATGTTTAGCATCGTTTTTATAAGAATTCTTAGAAATCTGATCAAACCATATATTAATGCATAGAAATTTTAGAATTACTGAAAACAACGAGGGTTTTTCTAGACTTCTCATGAAAGTGAACGTTGTCATTTATAGGCAAAAATTCTGATAAGTTGATAAGGCAATAAACACAATAAATATGATTGTTTTACGATTTCCTAGCTAAAAGTCTAACATTCACAGTCATGAATTAAATACACTTTTTTGGCGTTAACAGACTCGGATGTCTTAATGAAAATCAATATTCTGATTTCTGAAAAGGTTTTGTTTTCAGTAAGAAACTATTACAGACTATCTATCGTATGTTCTTTAGTTGAAAAATTCTACTAGACGTCAGCTTTGGTTCAGTAGTACATAATGAATACGGTTTTATTCAAAATGATACAATCTTAAATCGGGGTATCAGGGCGAGATTAATCAAGTGAAAAGTATAAATAAAGAAGCACTTAGAACATTTTCGATATCGCCCCTCGATATGTCTTTGTTGATTTATTTTGAGGTTATGACAAAGGTCATCGATGTATTTAGAGATGAGACCATTTACCGTTTGTTCAAATCGGTCAGTTTGCATAGAAAGGGGATAGGAGATTTGCTCTGTTTTAAGAGTGTATTTAGGCTTGATCCTATTGTATGTACTTTAAATATTTGTTATAAAAGTGTCTCTTTAGTCATCATGCAGACCTGCTGCATATTTTTCACATGCGTTTAGGTCTACTAAAATAAAACGTTTTGTATGAAGTTTATTCGAAAAAGAACAATGTTTAAGCTCACTGTATTTACTTCATATTTACCCACAAAATGCACAATTTGCTGTTCTCCCTGAAAAAAATCCCGGGGGAAGATACCCCAGTACCCTTACACCACCCAGCGTACTTTGAATAAGGTCCTAGCTACGCACCTGTCTACGACCCCTTTGTTTTCATGAAGTAAGCTAATTTATCCCTGATCGCTAAAAACTGCGGTATAAATAGGTGGAGCGTAAACAAATTCTTATGTTGAATAGGGTATTCAGTAAAAAGATACCGATTTGGCAAAATCGACCGATACTGTAATTTATGATAAGCATGTAATTGTATACTATGGAACGCCCTAGCTGTCTTCTGGTGTTGATATAGCACTTTATACTGTACATATACCGGTGTATGAAATGCTTCTACCAATATAAACAGTGTTTATACATGTATATAAAGAGCTTAACACTGTAAAGGCGGTGCAATCTGTATTTTGGGTTATTTTAAAGGCGCTCGCTACAGTTTTTCCGGACGGGTCGATATTTACCTCAACACCGTTCCAATTTGGTTGTGTTTCTAATCGATGTGGTAGCAGGGTTCACTTCGACTTTGGCCCCCGTCAATATTTGTTATAAAAAGAACCTCGTGATTTTTGATGTCTGTAAATTAAGGTGAGAGATAAGGATTATTAATTCTTTAGAAACTTTATACAGCCGATACATGTAAATTTCTGATGTCAGTTGGGAAACTAACTGCTGGTAGCTTTATATGATAAATGAGATACGTATTCGCGGAAAAATTTAAATCACGGAAAGGTTCTGTGCTTGTTGATTGATACCCAGGAACATTTTCGCTATTTTGTGAAAAAAAAAAACGAGCAGGATGGGCCCCCATTCCGTTTATATCCTGACGTTCAGTAAGGACTATTAAATTGAGAAATGCAATAAAATTTGGCATTGTTCTTGCAGCGAGATCATTGCAGGCTGTTCAAAAAGTGCAAAATTGATGATTTTGGCATGCTATTTTTCATGGATGGTGTAAACCTTTCGTTTTGATAACTTTCTTTATTCTTGTATGTGAATCCTGATCTTGCCATTAATTAACAGCATAAAACATGCACGCAATTTATAAAATGGCCACACTGATTCTGCTAATAAGGGAAGTGCAATATTGCGACTCGCTACATGTAAGACCGCCCGTGCCCAAAATTTTCGCATCTAAGTGTACCCTGCTACCTTGTAACTCATTGCAGAGTTGGAGCGGTCTTCTGCGCATGCCCGGAAGTGATTGTCTAATGTCGCGTACGGCAACAATTCGCAAATTATTGTATGTTCGCATGCATTTAATGTATAATATGTATAATATACTGACTAGAGGTTAGGGTAAGTATCACCATGGTTACAAAATATATACATTTAAAGTACTTTTAGTTCAAATTGCTTCAATCCGACATATACTGGAGTCTGTAATTTATACCGGCGCTCCAACTCAGCTTTGAGTCACAGCTGTTTCTAATCCCGTACCCATTCCGTACATCCGTATTCGTAAACTATAGGTTTAGTTCGGAGAAAGGCGGAAACTTTCATCGTTCTATGACATCAAAATGCTTCAGAAACACCTTAAAATCCGCTTATTAAGAAATCTGCCGTTTGATAATTTGATATATATCTAAGTCATTTGCTCAAACACTGAAAGAGTATTTCGTACCAACCTGCGTTGTATAAATGCACACCCCATCTCGTTGTAATTTGATTTAAGCGAAATCTAATATGGTGACCTATCAATTTTCTTTTTGTTTTAGATTAGGTAGACATAACCAAAGGCATGTGCAGGGTTTGATTAAATTCTATTATGTGAAACTCGATAAAATAGCAGAAGTATCAACTTAATATTGACAAAAATATGCAAAAATAGCCCTTGGGTCTGCTGAACAAGTATTCCTTTCTTTACAAAATCATTTTCTTTTGATTTCTCTGAGCATGTTTCAAATAGATATATTGTTTTCCGTTATAAAAATGCTTAGATATCAAATTAATGCTGATTATTGTACTTTACTGAAATATATTTTAGGATTATAGAAATTTTGAAAAATGTTAAAAATAGCACCATATCTAAGGGCAAATTAAATTGAAACAAAGCTGGTGACCTAGTATTTTTATTTCATTTTTCAATACATCATAACATGATCTTTTCATACAAAACATTTCATCAAAATCTATTATTGAGAAAAAAATACGAAACTGTAGCGAGCGTCCTTAACTGTGGATATGATTGTTGTAACTTTATATGTAATGCTTTTAATAGTATATGCGATGATTCCATCTGTATTTATAGTCGTTTTAACTTTATATGCAGTTCTTTTACCGTATATGTAGTGCATTCAATTGTTAGGTTGTGCTTTCAGCTGCATATGCTGTGGTTATAACTTTGTATCGGAACTTTATTTTCGGTGTTTTTAACTTTCATCTGTACATGAGGTACATGCAACTGTTTGTGCATTTCATTTAAATTTTCATGCTGTGATTTTAACTTTATATGTGGCACATTGTATTGTATATGTGGTGCTCTCAGCTGTATATACGGCTGTACTCAATTCAATTCAATTTAAATTTCAATTCAAATTTAATCAGGCATAAGATCATAAAACATTAAATAAAACTAATGCATTAAAATTACATGTACACAATAGCCCATTTAGATTGAAAAATGCTTTGATTAGAATATAATAAACATGTTAAAACAGATTTCTAATTCATAATTGGTACATGAAAGATTACGTCAAGTATATTTTATGGTTTACAAAATAGAAAAAGGTATGATCTTAATACCTGGGATGACCCATCAAAGTAAAATTAATTACTTATTTCCAATGGGGTCCCATTAGGTAGATATATTTTTAATCATTATCTCCACTACTAAAATGTGTGATCATTACAAATAAATTGGTAAGAAATTCGTATATAATTAAAACACATAACGTTATCTAAATAACTTATGACCCGAATATTATCACAGTAATGGTTTCAATGTTTAAAAATTAAAACAGATAAAAATACAGATATTTATCTTCAGGAATATCTCAGTATGAAATGGTATCAGAGGTTTCTCTTAAACGTGCACACTTGAATAAATGCTTCCTCACTTCCTGTTTAAAGCTATGCTTATTTGTCTTCGCCTTAATAAAATCGGGAAGATTATTCCAATCTTGAATTGCGTTGAAATAAAAAGTATCAGCACCAAAACCTTTTTACCTTTGTAACAACAAAGTTAGATTTACTAAACCTGGTACGGTTGTGAATTAATGAAACTTTGCAAAAATTTTGATTAAGATATTTTGGTGCAATGCCGTGAAAAATGTTGTAAACATGATTGAGTCGTAATTGTTTAGCCCTACCTTCGACCTTTCAGTGTTTGACTTCTTCGAACATATCACACGTAATACTGGTCCTGGACGATGTGCGTGAAGTTAGCCAGAGCAGCCAGAGTAGCCAGAGTTCAGCCAGAGTTTAGCCAGAGTAGCCAGAGAAGTCAGAATTCTGGTTACTCTGGCTAGCCAGAGTAGCCAGAGTTCAGCCAGAGAAGTCATAACTCCGGTTTACTCTGGCTGGCCAGAGTAGCGAAAGTTCAGCCAGAGTAGCTAGAGTTCAGCAAGAGTAGCCAGAGAAGTCAGAATTCTGGTTACTGTGGCTGGCCAGAGTAGCCAGAGTTCAGCCAGAGAAGTCATAACTCCGGTTTACTCTGGCTGGCCAGAGTAGCCAGAGTTCAGCCAGAGTAGCTAGAGTTCAGCAAGGTTAGCCAGAACTCTGATTACTCTGACTGGCCAGAGTAGCCAGAATTCATCCAGTATCCAGAACTCTGGTTACTCTGGCTGGCCAGAGTAGCCAGAATTCAACAAGAGTAGGCAGAGTTTCTAGATTTTTAACATGTTCTGGCTACTCTGGTCAGCCAAAGAAGCCACAGTAGCCCGAGTCACCAGGATATCATTTGCCCTGGTTACTCTGGCTGTTTCTAACAGAGTAGCCAGAGTTCAGCCAGAATAACCAGGTTCCGTGTTTGCAAACTATTTTCAGTCTTAGCTGAGTTTGATTATGAAACTTAATATGTCATTTCTATGTAAATAGCATAAAACTGAAATTCAAGTTAATAACTATTTTCAAGTGGTTAATTAAAGCAGCTCTGGTTACTCTGGCTGGCCAGAGTAGCCAGAGTTTTTAGGGTTTTAACATGTTCTGGCTACTCTGGTCAGCCAGAGAAGCCAGAGTAGCAAGAGTAAGCAGGTCCCGTGTTCGCAAAACATTTTCAGTCTTAGCTGAATTCGATCTTGAAACTTAATATGTTATTTCTTTCTAAATAGCATGTTTAAAACTGAATTTCAAGTTAATAACTATTTTCAATTGGCTATTTATAGGAGCCAGGGTAGACAGAGTTCAACCAGGGTAGCCAGAACCCTGGTTACTCTGGCTGGCCAGAGTAGGCAGAGTTCAGCCTGAGTAACAAGACTTTATTAGGATTTTAACATGTTCTGGCTACTCATACCAAAGCAGCGTAACATCAATGCTTGAAACTTAAATGACAGACACTAGAAGAACACATGCACCCTGAATAATGTTGTACAAAAAAACATTAATCAGATCATTCAGTTTCAGTTTTAATATTGCATATATGCCATGTTTTTGTGATTTTCCTACATATCTGTGGTATGTCACATGTTTAATTGTTAAGCGCCCTTGAATGTATATTTTATATTAAATGGGCGATCAACAAATCTGGATTGATAATAATAATAATAATGATGATGATGATGATAATAATATAATAGTGATAATAATCTCATATACTAAGTTTTTTTCTGCAATGGATGCAATATAGTGTTACAGTGTTCTAATTGTGGGCGAACGTATGTTTTTGGGCAGTTTCTTTAACATTATTGTTATCACATTGTACACATTTTTTTTATAAATCTGAGAGTGTTACTAGCTTTTGAAGATGTAATTTCAATATGTGTTTCCAAGTTAAGACATCACTAATAGTTATCCCAAGATATTTAGCATTTTCTGTAGTTTTTAGTTCTTGATTAAGTAATTTATATGGAAAGATGATATTTTTCTCTTTTTTTTTTTGAGATTCCTATTACTTCGCCTTTATCAGGATTGAATTCCATAGATCAGTTACGTTCCCATTCTTCTAATTTTTTTTCAAATCATCTTGAACTTTGTAAGAGTCTATTAACGAGTCTATGTTGAGTTATATGATAGTGCCATCAGCAAATAAGCGTATTCTACCTTTAACAGAGACAGGAAGGTCATTGATAAAACAAAGGAAGAGACAAGGACCAAACACTGAACCTTAAGGAACCCCCTGATAGTACTGGTAAAGAGTGTGATAGTGCCATCAGCAAATAAGCGTATTCCCCCTTTAACAGAGTTAGGAAGGTCATTGATAAAACAGTAGAAAACATATCATATAAAGTTAAAAGCACAGCATATGTAGTTCAAAGCATCTCATATAACATCAAAAGCAAAACATATGAACTGGAAATCACTGTATATACAGATAAGAGCTCCCCGTATAAGTTAAATCCGCATACCGGTATAGTTAAAAGTACAGTTTACATATTTTTAAAATGCACAGCATATACAGAAAGATAAAGGCGACGCATATAAATTTGAAAGCACCATATAAACAGTTAAAACGATCGCATACAAGTTAAATATACAGTACAATCAAATGAAAGCATTGCATATACACCTGAAAGGATTGTATATAAAGTTAAAAACACCGCACATACTGATGAAAACAACCCGTTTACGGTGTTAATGGCATCATATACATGTATAAGTACTGCATGTATAAGTAGAGGCACTTCATATACTGATAATCGTTCAGTATAAAGTACTATGTCGACAACAGAAGACAGCTATGGCTTTCCATAGTATACGTTTAACATACGTACTTCAGTCTATTGATCTACACGCTCAACGCTAAACATGCAAATTTAAACGCTAATGCCTAATTCACATTTGACCCTGGCGCCGTGCGATAAATTAGTCTATGATTTTCCTTGTGGTTTAGGGGGCATCGTAGTTGGCCACGGGCAAAGGCATATGTGTACACATTATATAGAGGCATCGTGTCATTTTTTGTACAGGACCTCGGGGGAAGGTCTTGAGAAATCCGTACGGACGGTGCGCGAAGGTTATGGGAAATCGTGCAATTTAGGCGCAGTTACCGTGTAAACTCTGCAAGCTTCTGATGGAAATCGTACGACGCCCGTAATGAAAACATGCTGGAGATGGCCAATTTTTATTACCATCTGATCTTTTTGCCCATATCACGGCAGCGGTGCGGCCGCTGTAGGGTTGCCGCACGATGATTACTCAATATCCATGCGATTTCACGAGTATTGCACAGGCAGCGAGCGGTAACCTTGCGGCAGCTGTGCGAGGGCCGTGCAAAGGTCCCACAAGTCTACAATTTCCTTAAAATTTTGTTTGGGCACCATGCCTACGGAAAATCGTGTGCTGTCTGCACGATCAGCGCGCGGCCTCCTAACGATACTCGTGCGGGGCTTGTGCAATGCCACCTGCGACATATCTACGGTCTACAGGCTTATGATGTTTCCAAATTTGTATAACTTCTCACTAAACAAAACTGTAGAGGCTGCGGAACCAGTGAATCCGTACGAAAATCGCACTACCGACTCCTGTCTTCCAGAAGGGAGGATACGGGCAGTCTACAGGCTCCGCAGATGCTTTGCAGGCCAGATGTGAACTAGGCATAAGATGTGAAAATAAGACATCGCCTCTCATATAAAACTTCCCGATGTCATTATGACACAACTAGTTAATCAGACTATCTGCATAAATGTTTCTTAAAACATGTGATGTTTTATTTTTGATAACCAGCATTGTTTCGTGTCCTGTTGTTACTCTTGGCAGACGATGTGTAATTACTTGTATCATTCTATATTCTCAGCGGTTTCGGATGTTTTAAGCGTTTTGGAAATCCGTGTCGCTGCCTCGTTGGAATGTGAATGACTTGAGCGGGTGCTTGCTGAGGTGTTCATATGTTTGAAATTGATGTGTGTGTGTGTTTAAGCTTTTTAAAGCTTCTTACCTTTGTCCCAGAGTTAAAGTTTTTCCTTCTTGCTGGTTTCGTTCAGTTCGGGTATGTAAGTGTGTCAGACAAGCGAACGTCATGACTGATTTCTCCAGTGATAGTTTACATTTTAGTATAAACGATGGTTGCTGGTGAAGAAGAGGTCGACGGTTATCATAATTTGCTTGATGTTCCAACCGTTTGCTATTTTCCACATCACATAGAATGCTTAGGTGTATATTTGACGTGATAAGGGTATTCTGATGTTAAATGACTGTGTGATGCATGTCAGTTTTTTTATACGTTGTAAACCCCTGCTACTAAGAGCTCACATTTCTGATACTCTTGTTGAAGCCTTGACTAAGTTTAACAACTGGCAGATGTATATGTTCGTCGGATATAATAGTTGGTGGTTTATAGGAGACAAGCAGTATGGTTAACCTCATTCTGCTCATCTGAATTAACAGGAAGGTGTTCCATTTCCTTTTTGACGTGAATATATATTCATAAGTTATTTGTAGCTACTGCGAGAATACTCCATAGGTGTCTCCTTGGTCCTGCTTGAAGAGAAAATGTAGTAAATGTATAATAGTACTCCAGATGTCAAATATCTATCATTAAATGTTTTTCTCACTATATCTCATAATTTTTCTTCGATTTCCTATGCCTCCATCCATTCCACCCCCTCCCATCTCTACATCCAGAAAATATATTTTTTTACATTTCTTACGCTTATTTGTATGTTTCTGCTTGTATCGACTCATGATTTCTTAGTATCTGTCATCCACCTCTATGTATTTTAAAGGGTTGCAGGAAAACACTTTTTCTTATTACATTTTTCTCTGAAAATTTAGATAACGTATTACAAATCTTAACGCTTTTATCTTATTATTTTGCGTCGCATGCAAAATCTGCACTACTTTTGCAGATACCTGATAGTTCTTAATATATGTATAATATATCTTCTTCCACAGTAGCCTAGTGGTAGAGCGTCCGCTTCGAGTGCGGGAGGTCGTGGGTTCGATCCCCGGCCGCGTCATACTAAAGACGTAAAAAATTGTACTAGTAGCTTCCTCGCTTGGCGCTCAGCATTAAGAGGATAGTGCTAGGACTGGTCAGCCCGGTGTCAGTATAATGTGACTGGGTGGGGTATCATGCCCCTTGTCTTCGGCGTGATATTCCAGTGAGGCAGCACTATAAAGTTGGGCATTGTGCTTACTGCTACAAGCAGACACCGTCGTTTATATGACTGAAAAATTGTTGAAAAAGACGTTAAACCCGAACACACACACACACACACACACACACACACACACTCTTCCACAGAGTAGGCACAACGAAATATATTTTAACTGACGAATAAACAGGATTTCCGACTTCATTTAAGGTACATTTACACTAAAACGACACATACATGCATATGCTCGTAGTGTAATTGTACACGTAATATGACATGCAGTTACACCATTTTATTTCTTACTTTAAACATACCCTAGTTCTGGTGATCTGATTCCCAGCTATATCCTGGTATAACAACACGCAGTGTGTATGATTAACGAAATTGGTGTCTCCAATATTAGTTCACACTATTTTGGGAATAAGCAGTCACTTGCTTTTTATAGTCCGCCAAAGTATGATTAAATGATATTAATAGACAGGCAATTCGGATCCGTCAAATTGTGTATTACCCATATCTGTATCTCATCATATTACTGATCAACAGAACAAAAACCGTCAGTCAGTTGCTGAGAATGTTCTGTTACCCATACATTTAAAAGATCAGGGTGAGTTGATGACATTGTGTTAGTCTTCCGGTAATCATCGATATAGGCCCGGTGATCATCGATTTAAGCTTTTACTAAAAAACACCATAGCACATTTTTATGTAGGATTGGGTGTTTCTTTACTGCGTTTAGACAGGTATAACAACTAAGATGAATACCCAATAGGGAAAGACCCGCCCCGTCTCCCCGGCACACACACACAAACACACACACATACCTAACCATAAACTACATTTGGGACTTTTGGCAAATCCATTGTATAAAGCAAAACATATTAAATTTTACAGTAGCTTGCTAAAGAAAATGTGATATCATGACATGACAATAAAAAAGCTTAGCACATGTGTAGACCTACATATAACAATACAAAACACCCAACCACGTTAAATTGTGAATCGCCTACAGTACTGATTTTAATCTAACAATTGCTTTGAATCCAATGAGTATCATATATTGTTTTTATCACATGTTTGACGTCATGGGAGTAAAATAAAGCCACTGCATACATTTGACAGTACACGAGACTAAATTAAATGTAATAAAACTTTGACGTTATAGGGGACGAATTTACTTGGTCTATAATAGGGAAAGAAAGAAGAAATCTTTACATTTCAACAGTTAAAAGCTTACTTGCAGAGATAGAACTGAATTTTTACAACTGCAGAATTACAGATTAGAAATCATAGAAATATTGTTTGGAACAGGAAAATATATCTACATTCTATCATAATTGAAATAATCTTTGATTGTATATTATCTTCTACCAAAATATTCCTTTGATTAAGAAAGAACTGAAACCATAGCTTGCCTAAAAGGTTTTTGCAAAGGGAAGTAACATTAGCATAATTTGACCCTAAAAGACATTTTGGTTTTACTATAGTCCGTTTGTGTGTTTGAATATAGAAATGGAGTAGTATAAAGCCAGTTTTTACGATTTAATACGTTTAATGCTTTAATGTTTTATGTCAAATAAAATTTACAAGTAAATAATAATACAAAATACAGTTTAAATTTTCTGCTATATAAAGAATTCAGCATAAATATTCTGTCATGCATAGAATTCAGTATAAATATTCAATATCAATTTATTTTTAGCTCACCTGAGCACGAAGTGCTCAAAGGTGAGCTTTTGTGATCGCCCTGTGTCCGTCGTCGTCCATCGTCCGTCCGTCGTCCGTCGTCAACAATTTGACTGTTAACACTCTAGAGGTCACAATTTTGGCCCAATCTTAATGAAACTTGGTCAGAATGTTACCCTTAATAAAATCTTTGGTCGAGTTTGATATTGGGTCATCGGGGGTCAAAAACTAGGTCACCATGTCAGATCAAAGGAAAAGATTGTTAACACTCTAGAGGTTACTATTTTGGCCTAATCTTAATGAATCTTGGTGAGAATGTTACTCTCAATAAAATCTTGGGCGAGTTTTATATTGGGTCATCTGGAGTCAAAAACTAGGTCACCAGGTAAAATCAAAGGAAAAGCTTGTTAACACCCTAGAGGTCACAATTTTGGCCCAATCTTAATGAAACTTGGTGAGAATGATACCCTCAATAAAATCTTGGACGAGTTTGATATTGGGTCATCTGGGGTCAAAAACTAGGTCACCAGGTCAGGTCAAAGGAAAAGCTTGTTAACACTGTAGAGGTCACAATTTTGGCCCAATCTTAATGAAACTTGGTCGGAATGTTATCCTAAATAAAATCTTGGACGGGTTTGATATTGGGTCATCAGGGATCAAAAACTAGGTCACCAAGTCAAATCAAAGGAAAAGCTTGTTAACACTGTTGAGGTCACATTTATGACAATATCTTCATGAAACTTTGTCAGAATGTTAATCTTGATGAATCTGGGTCATGTAGGGTCAAAAACTAGGCCACTAGGTCAAATCAAAGGAAAAGCTAGTTAACATTCTAGAGGCCACATTTATGACTATATCTTAATGAAACTTGGTCAGAATGTTAATCTTGATGATCCATAGTTCAAATCTGGGTCAGGTGGGGTCGAAAACTAGGTCACCAGGTTAAATCAAAGGAAAAGCTTGTTAACATTCTAGAGGTCACAATTTTGGCCCAATCTTAATGAAACTTGGTGAGAATGTTACTCTCAATAAAGTCTTAGACGAGTTTGATATTGAGTTATCTTGGATCAAAAACTAGGTCACTAGGTCAAATCAAAGGGAAAGCTTGTTAATACTATAGTGGCCACATTTATGACCATATCTTAACGAAACTTGGTCAGAATGTTAATCTTGATGATCTGTAGGTCAAGTTTGAATCTGGGTCATGTGGGGGCAAAAACTAGGTCACCGGGTCAAATCAAAGGAAAAACTAGTTAACACTTTAGAGGCTACATTTATGACCATATCTTAACGAAACTTGGTCAGAATGTTGATCTTGATGATCTTTAGCTCCATAGGTCAGGTGAGCGATACAGGGCCTTCATGGCCCTCTTGTTAAAACAAATGATTATATTAACAATGAAAAGTAATGCAGTGTAGTTAATGATGTATGTTATGAAGAATAGATAAAACAAACTACAGGTATATATTATGCTGCATACACATCAATATTGGTTACATTTCTTAAAAATGCAATTGAAATGTATTTGTTTGTTTCTTAATTTCTATAATCCTTTAACCTTTCTGTGAAAAACGGATCCTGCAATTGTCCAAACAAAGAATATGCGTTATTACATGGTTAAAGAAGCGCTACATTGCTGCATATGTGCTTGTACAATCAAGGCAGTAAAACAACAGATTTAATAATAATTTCTGCCATTATTCAAACCAATGGCAAATATCTTACAAATCAATGATTAAAAATGATAAATAACAAGGCAATTTTTCTTCATAGTAACAAACATGTGGGAACCTCTCGATAAAGGTGTAGAGATTGTATTCATAATCATGCTATATTTAATATATAATCATTTTCCACCTTCTCATTAAAAACTGTACAACAAAAAGTACAATATGAGAGCAGTGAAAATAGAAATCAAAAGCTCATTAGGGTTACTACAAAGTTAAAACGTGTTTTCTTTCTTATTTAATTACTTATTCTAAAAACGTTAATCTAGTTAAAGTACATGTAATATTAACACAATGAGGTTTTTATCCAAATGTGAATTCCTGCTAGATTTGTCCGTGATCTTTATAAAAGAAAAGAGAAATGAAAATAATAAGATAAAGAGCTAGATCTGTCCACAAAACTGCTGTGTTTTCAAAAAATGTCAGAAAACAGTAGTTCCTTCTTAAATACAAATTCAGTTGGCGCTAGTGCACTTATGATTTGTCTGAGACAATGAGCTTTCCAGTAACTGCTCTCCGGCACTGGTACTTGATGTTGAATGAACACAATAAGGATGCGATGTCATCAGTGGCAAAACAAATCCATGATGTAGGTCATTAGTCGACTTTCTTCAGGTATTGCGTACTGCTCATGACATGACTTATCATGTGTTATACAAAACCATGCACAAGAAATTGGATAAAACATGCACGTTGTACCACAGAAACGTGTTCTCGATTTTTCCCTACGGCTAGTAATAAAAATGTTACAATATAAGTCATTAATAGTAATATCAAAGGGAAGTAATTCTAAAAACAAAGGTGCATCAAGAAGGTGAACATTTGTGTCAAGTTACATCAAAATCCCTCTATGCATGAAGAAGAAATGCTCCATACAAAGTCATTCTTGATTTTGAATTTAGACATCTAAGTTTGACCTTGATCTTAGACCTAGAAACTTTGTTCTTGCCACGAACACCTCGCCTCATGGTTGTGAACATTTGTGCTACTGTAATATCGAAATATCTCCATGCGTAAAGATGAAATGCTCCGGACAAAGTAATTCTTAAATTTGACTTTTGACCACTAATTGTGACATTGACCTTAGACCTAGCGGCCTGGTTCTTTTGCATGACACTGAATTTTTGTGTCAAGTTACATCAAAATCACTCAATGCATGAAGAAGAAATGCTCCAGACAAAGTATTTACACTTGACCTCCAAGTGTAACCTTGAGTTTAAAGTTAGGGGTCTGGGTAGTGCGATGACAAAAAATCTTATCATAGGGTACATTTATGCCATGTTCTATTAAAATTCTGTTTTGCATGACAAGGTTATAGACTGGACAGGAAAAACTTTATTGACCTTTGATCTCCATATGTGACCCTGACCTTTAAGCTAGGGGTCTAGGTGTTTCAAATAACATGGGGAACATTCATGCCAAGTTATATTGTAATTCCTTGATGGATGACAGAGTTCTGGACAGAACAGGAAAAAGCCCTGTTGACCTTTGACCTCAAATTGTGACATTAACCTTTGAGATAGGGGTCCGGAATTTGCGCATTACACATTATCTCATCATGGAAAACATTTGTACCTAGAAATTTTAAAATCCCTTGATAAATGACAGAGTTATTGACCGAACACGAAACGCACCTTCTTCATGCCATGTTATCACTTGACTGTCCTAATGATTAAATGATGGACGGACGGACGAGCGCATTCCTATAGTGCGTGTGTAACAATTTCTTGCATTTATTATTTCGCGATGCCAGTAAGAAATTGATATGTTGACTAAAATATACGAAATGCGAATTGTGCTTCTGTATTTGCAAAAAGCGTAACTTGCGAAACTGAAACAATGGCATGAATGTGAGTATTTTTAGACGTTAATTGCAATATATATATACTGCAATAACATTGCACAAAAAGTTTTTTATGCCCCCGAAGGGAGGCATATTAGTTTTCAACTGTCCGTCCGTTCGTTAGTTCGTTAGTTCGTTCGTTCGTCACAACGTTAACTTTTGGCATGAAGGCACTTTACTCGCGAACCACTGCACTCAGGACCTTCAAACTTCACTTGCTGATAGTACTTACTAAGTACACGACCCCTACTGACTTTGCGGTCACCAGAGCAAAGGTCAAGGTCACAAGGTCAAAGGTCAAGGCGCTGCGGGGGCATTTGTCACCATTAGTGACAGCTCTTGTTTTTCAAGAAACCGTTTATGAAACGTTTTGGACAAAAAAGTATTCGAAATGTGCAATGTGTTTGTCTTTGCAGGAAAACTGAAGACAAAATTCTATCATTTTTACATTAATTTGAAACATATAAGGCGAGCATACCAAAAAGATTCTGCCATATCATTTTAATTTTGTCGACATGTGTAATCATTTTCTCACATCTGGAGTCCCTTTAAAGCTTCCGTAATTAAGTTATGTTTATGCAGAGTTTGGCACTTTGTTACATAAAGTGTCGATAACCAGATAATATTTTCGCGAACATTTGGTCATGAAATCACGAAAGCTTTTTTTTCGCAATATTTTATTCTTGAAAGTTTATAAGATTTTCATGGTTTTTAAATTTTCACGAAAACTGTACGGATTTTCTCAAAAACTATCTATTGCTGTGAATGCAGAAATATGCCACTTTAGAAACTTTTGCTTGAGTTCTTTTAGTTTAGTTTTGATTGTGTCTGCATTTTTCAGTTGAATAATACACTTACAAGATATGAACAATTAACAAACATAATTAAGCCTGAATATATTGTTACTACAAAAAGCGCCACCTGGAAATGTTCAACAAATACACATTTCAACACCCTAGACCCATTGTATCCTAATTTAATTATCACAACAAACCGTTAAATTAACACAATGGGTAGAGAGTATCGAGATGTGTATGTGTTGAACATTACAAGGTAAATTTCTGTAGTAAAAATATATTCAGTCATGTGTGTGTTGCGTTTTCATATCTCGTCAGTGTATGTAAGTAGTAAGATCTAATCTCCTTTATTCTTTATAAAACACGTTTGCTTTGCTACTGAAAAAATGGTTTGAAAATATTGTCATGGAATAAAATAAGGTAATCAAGTCAATGCCAAAGAGCCTTGTTTCGTTTCAGGATGAACAAACTATCAAAAATGATTACTGAAGAAGAAGAACATTTTCTAAGAGCATCTATATTGCTGCTTAAGGGTGGGCGATTAATGTCAAAAGAAATTTTGAACAGAGACTTGCAGAAAGCCGGGGGAAATCTTGATACAATTCTAAAACAGTACAAAAAAAAATTCAAGCACATATTTTTAAAAAAACAGTATCAGAAGTTGTTTCCACCAGCTGGAGGAACTAACGTAGATACTTGGGATTTAGCTTTGCTTGTTACAGTACCACTGAAGGTGTTTAAGCAATCACTTACCGACGATGAAAGAAAGGCCTTGCAATCTTTAAAGTATATGAGGGATGAGGTTTACGGCCATACTCTTTCTTCGTCCCTACGTGTCGATGAATATAAAGAAATCCGGGAAAAGATAGAAAACGCACTTACATCACTTTCGAATGGGTTAAGCGACAATCTGAAAGACGACTGCAGTAAGGTTATTTATGAATGCACAAAAGAAACTATCAGCCCATCATTAAAGGTGGAACTTACAAAACTGCTTGAAGACTCAGAGGATTTGTTTCAGGCTATTATGAACAAACTCAGAAACCAGAACGAATTTCTTTCCGAAATGAAAAAAGGTATCTGTCTTTTAAATATTAATATCCCTGTCAGTATATTTTGAATTTAGATTATTTCGTAGCGAATGAAGTAGGCAACTTTGATTATCATAATTGTGATTTAACAGAAACACCATCACTGACGCAAGAACTGTATTAACTACGTTTTACCTTGACTATTGATGTATGTAGGACTGTTAAAAAATTCAGTAAATATCCAGTATATTATTTTGTTTGTACTAAAAGAATATTTGCTCGTTACGTCTAATTCTACGCCTTGTTGTTTTAACCTTAATTAAATAAGCTAATATTTCGCAGCATATTTTTTCCACAGAAATAATGGACAGACTAGACAAAATAAGTGGAGACCGAAGTGAAAAGATTATAAAAGGTATTCGTAGAAAAATGTATAAAGGTTTAGAAAATGAAAGTATGTTAATAAATTTGCTATGTACGGTTGCATATTTCTGACATCACTTATCTTACGCGATTATTATATTGTTACCACAACATTTCCGCAGTAATTATTTGTATATCGTGAAATGATGTTTTTTTTACAGTATTATAGTTAAAACAAATACATTGACAACAGATAACTCAGCAATGTTTAGTACACTGTTTAAGATTGATGAATTGCCAGATTTTTTTTCTTTCAGTGATAGATACTGAGCTAACGTTGAGTGGAGCAGTCGGTAAAAGCAAGGACATAGATTTTGCTGAAGGAATCATCACAACGATTATTAATAAAGCAGTAAAGAAAGTCGGAAACGAATATGACTATCCGAGAATTCGCAACGTTGTTGACAAGATTCTTAAAGACATTGAAAGCATGCCTGATGTGGAAATACTATCAGCAGAACCCAAATGCATACTTCTTAAATTTAAATGTACCACTTATATAGGTATATCAAACATGCTGATGTATTTGGAGAGCAGAAGCTTCCTTGATTCTCTAAATGATCTTGCCCTTGCACTGAGTTCCACTTTTCCTAATGTGGGCGGTCAGTTAAGACTGGATGTGATAGTTACACCAGAGTGTATGAAGAATCTGCTAGATGAACTAAGTGAGTAGATATTATTTATTTTTTTCAGTCATTAACGTGCTAGCAACCACTCAATGTGTAAAAGATTACTCTCTCATAATGTGCAATTTTACAGAAGAAGCACCTTTTTGTAAGCGTGGAGATGAGTGTCAAATCAGTTCGACGTGTTACGCGATAACAGACAATGAAATCAAAACCCATTGATTTATAGTTGAATTTAGACTCATATTGAGTTTACAACATTTATATTTTGCAGGAGTGAAAACAATGGAAACCACAATATATGAACGCACCATACGAGTGCCAATAAAGGTTAAATCAGTACAAGGAATTGAACACATATGGTCTCTGTTTGAAACCGGCAAAGCTACAAATAGATTGAATGAATTGTCAGAAGCTGTATTCGATGAGTTAAATACAAAAATAACAGTTACATCTTCTGTAAATTTAGAGCATGTACAGGCAGCCATTAAGGAAGCAGGTATATAAATCATTACCATAAATTACTTATAGCATGCATTTATATAATGGTTTAAGACAAGCCCGTTCGCTAACTGTAGTGTTTAAGACTACCATTCTAACGGGTTTGAGTGTTCAATTGACGGCGGAGGTGACTAAACTCCCTAAAGACCAATCTAAAATTGTGAGTGTACGATTGACAAAGGAGGTGGCGATAATTATTGACAAACCAATCAAGACTGTGAGTGTCCGATAGATATGGTAGAGATGATACCTAAAAAATTCAAATTTATCTTTACAGATTTTTTTCAGAGCAAAATGATAGCTAAGTGCACAAATTTACCAAATATATTGATGTATTTTTTTCTCTCCATGTAAAAATAGAAATATTTGATATTTAAACAAGGAGCTGCGTTCAATAAATGCTTGATGCCCCTGGTGGCATCCTTGTCGATACAAAGTAACCTAAGTCCAAAACGAGGTCAAGGTCAAACTGAGGCCAGGTGATGTTTGAAGATGAGGAATGGTCACAGGTTACATCTGTATTAGTATCAATTCATTCTTGTAAGCGGTATTAATGCTAGACGAAACGGTCCCATTTGGTTAACCAAGAGATGGCCCATATAAAACAACCTAAGTCCAAAATGAGGTCAAGGTCAAGGTCAAACTGAGGTCAGGTGATGTTTGAAGATGAGGAATGGTCACAGGTTACATCTGTATTAGTATCAATTCATTCTTGTAAGCAGTATTGATGCCAGTCGAAACGGTCCCATTTGATTAACCAAGAGATGGCCAATATAAAGCAACTCAAGTCCAAAATGAGTTCAAGGTCAAGGTCAAACTGAGGTCAGGTGATGTCTGAAGATAAGGAATGGTCACAGGTTACATCTGCATTAGTATCAAGTCATTCTAGTAATTATTTGTATATCGTGAATACTGTATGCCGGGGGCATAAAAATGGCTTTCTCAAAATATTTGAAGCAAAATGGACAACTCTTGATTTAACCGTTTTTCAATGAATTTAGAATTTCCACAATTATAGTCTATATCAAAAGTCGACCCAGCTAAGTAAATTCAATAGAGTGTAGTGTACGTTTAGACTAGTTTCAACACTTTGAAAGAGGCTATACTGAACTTCCTTTTGTCTTTTAATAAAATGAAAATCCAAGCCTAGCCAAGAGTCTAAAACTAAAAAAAATCTGAGTGAAAGAGAATGACATGCTTTTTATTATAAGCTTACCAAAACCATACCAAAATTTACCTGAAAGAAGTTATTAAAGACTTTTTAATGTAAAACAAACCCCTACACCATTTTACCATAAATATTTTCCATTCATGAATGCACTCAATTCAGGTGATAATTGTCGATATATTGTAAAGAAGGGCCCCAACAATTTTTTTTTCAAGTTTTGTTAACAATTTAATTTGTAAATTAATGTCGATATCTGAAGTTACCCGCTTACCTTATTTACAACAATAGATAAACACGTTATAGCTTGTATAAGGTAGTTGACCTGTAACGAAAATCATCAAATAAGGTAATGACCAGATGCTGTTTTCAGCATTTATTTGTTTTCATGGAAAGCAATGATCGTAAGAGTTCCATCCACCGAATGGTGAATTTCTTAACATACATTGCAGGGTCATTACCTATCAGCTAGCTACCTTAAAATGTTGAAATTACAACCACTACCTAAAATGTTGTAATTTAATTTGATGACAATGACATTTTGTGTAACATTATTTGCAACAAAGTACACTTGAACAGTAAGAGAAAAATGATTCATTGAAATGACAAATATAACCACTCTAGCTACATTGTTACACAAACGTGGTACCACTTTAACTCTTTTTTGCAAAATTCTCAGGTTTGGATTATATACATTTTATATTTTAGTATATAAATTTTGTGTAAACCAAGGTTTCTGGTCTGTAGTAACTTTAATTGTGGTTGACACACAAAAGCTGTTATTTGCATTATTTTTCTTTGGAAAAGATTGTATTCATGAAAATGATGTATCTGATAGTTATTGTACCCCCCGACAACAAAGTTGTAAGGGGGTATACTGGTTTCAGGTTGTCCGTCCGTCTGTCTGTCTGTCCGTCTGTCTGTCTGTCTGTCCGTCCGTTTGTCTGTCCGTAGACACAATCTTGTGCGCACCATCTCTCCTCATCCACTTGACACAATTTAATAAAACTTCACACAAGTGATCAGTTACAACAGTAGTTGTGCATGGGGCATGTTAGGTTCTTTCAGAAAAAAAAATGCAGAGTTATGGGACTTTGTTTAGTGTTACTATACTATATACATAGACACAATCTTGTGCGCACCATCTCTCCTCATCCACTTGACACAATTTAATGAAACTTCACATAAGTGATCAGTAACAACAGTAGTTGTGCATGGAGCATGTTAGGTTCTTTCAGAAAAAAAAATTGCAGAGTTACGGGACTTTGTTTTTTGTTACTAAACTATATACATAGACACAATCTTGTGCGCACCATCTCTCCTCATCCCCTTAACACAATTTAATGAAACTTCACACACGTAGTAGTTGTGCATGGGGCATGTTAGGTTCTTTCAACGACAAAAATTGCAGAGTTATGGGACTTTGTTTCTTGTTAACATACTATGTACATACAGTCTGCATATGCAGTCTTGTGCACACCTAATCTTCTGAATCCTTGCACACAATTTAATGAAACTTCACACAAATGATCAGTACCAACCCTAGTTGTGCATGGTGCATGTTACGTTCTTTTAGATAAATATTCTGCATAGTTATGGGACTTTGTTTTTTGTTACTATACTGTATACATACAGTACAGTCTACGTATATACATACAGTCCACATAATTATGCAATCTTGTATGCGTCAAATTGCAATGTACTGTGTCAGTGCATGCGGGGGGTACATTCCTCACCTTTAGTTATAGCTCTAATTTGCTCTGGCCTTTTTACAATGTATTGAAAATATCAGGGAAACAAGTTTTGTCCAGTACTGTTTACCAATATAAAATTATTTTATATAACTGAAGAGTGCTTTCTGAGTGAATACAGTAGTGTCACTTCGTATACAGAGGCTAACATGTAGGAAACACATCATCATACTCCCTGACTATCAATCTAAAAGTTGTGAGTGTTCGATTGACGGGATGATGAATATTTTCAGAGAACACATTGTGTTAGATAATTTGTTTAACATCTCAGGTTCATGCATTTTGAATTTATTTCACTAGTGGATATCAGAAGATATATAACAGAAATTGTGCTGATTTTAATCATATGTTGTGGTAACGGGAAAAAGAGATATAATTTTGACTGATAAATTTTAAGATACAAATTTAAAGTGTCATTTTCTACTATTATTTTTCCATTAATAGGTGAAAATTCAGCAGAAGCAGAAGACAGTGCTAATTCTCCTCAAAGACATCAGGGCAAATCAGTTGATGAAGGTACCTTTGCTCTTAAATAATTTCTGACTACTGTACATATTCTAAACTATCTTTGTATTTTAGCAATATCTTTTATATTTTTAAATGTTACTGAAGTTAATAATTTATGATATTCAGCAGACTTCAATACTATTTGCCAATACATTTTACAACTGAATACACTGTTTTTAGCTAGCTGTTAAAGATCATAATTTATGAAACGAAGACAACATGCTCGATAGTGAGTGTCCTCATTTTAATACAACATACAGAAAACGCACGCGAATATCAATCGTTTCATCTCCATGCTACTTTAACATTTAGCCTGCTGCCGGCAAGTGATTATGCCTTTGCGACCAGTGCAGACCAATATCAGCCTGCACACCCGTTAACAGTTAATGATACTGTCCAGATTGAAAAATGGACAATTTCATTGTAGAAATTTAGCAGGGTAAGGGTTAAGGTTTTGCTTAAGTTTAAAGCAAAATGATATTAAACTATAAATTACAATTTGAAAATTGTCTTGCATTTATAATTCCATCTCTTCATTTACTTTTTCTCTTTTCACTTTTAGTTGAAAATTCAACTGAAGAGTCGCAGAAAGGGATTGGAGGCGATACTATTCCTCCTGAAAGACAACAGAGCAAATTAGCCGATCAAGGTAATGTATAACATTGGACTTTAGTATTTCTGACTGTCTCTGAGCTGTCTTTTAAAGCAAGATCTTGATTTACTGAATTGATTTTGTATTTAAAACAAATATTTAAAACAAATACGATAGGTTTCGAAAAGTATTTTCATCATATTTCAGTTTTACTTTCCACCAATTTTATCTGCTGGATAAGCTTATCGCTTGATAAATTTATTTAACCAGACTATATGTAGAGGATATTACATGAGTGTCTATTCATATTGAATTTATTAAAGGAGTTGAATAAAATAATAAAATGCGAGGCTCTGCCGGGAATTTTAACAGTTTTATTCAAAAAGTTTAATAAATTCAATATGAATAGACACTTATGTAATATCCTATTTATCACATGTTAGCTTTTTCTGCCGAAACATAAAAGATGTATTTTATTTTACTATATAAAAACAGGTCAATTTGACCAACGTCTCCTGTACTATAAACGACGCCGACGTCAAAGCTTTATTACACTAATGTATTATCGTTTTTATGTAATGGCTTTATTACACTCCCGCGACGTCAAACATGTGATAGAAAGGATATATAAATGACATTGTCGGCAGTGAGTGCCCTCAGTTTTAGAGTAAAGTGTCTAAGAACGGATACGGATGACAACAGCTACAATTTAATTGCTTTTTAACAGTTTGTTTAAGATTATGAGTATTGCGAAATATGATATTAACTTAGAAGTCTAAAATAGGTTTTTAAATGTGTCTTCATTTAATCATTCTGTCTCTTTCACTTATTTCTTCTAAAAGGTGCAGACTCATCAGAAGAGCCACGAACAGCAAAAGAACCTGATAAACATCAGGACAAATCAGCTGATAAAAGTAAATTTGCTCAATAATGTTTTCTATTTCAAGTGGTAGCGTATTTAAGCAATTTCCGTCAATGATACTGAATCTGTGCATTGAGCTTACTGAATGTATTTTTTTCTCGTATTTTAAACACAAATTAAGGCTGATCATCTTATAGGATAAATCAATCGTTCAATAGTTCTACTTTTTCAATTCATCAGGCAAAATTTTGGATATTGAGTGCCTTGGTTTTTAACAAAATATCTAGAGAACGAACACGGAAAATAATGACTACAATTTGAATATTCTTTAGATTATGGCAAAAAGTGATATCAACTACGAGATTATACTTGTTAAAGTTAATAATTCTGGCTCTTTTTCATACTTTATTTCTTTTTATATTTAAATGAAAAATCAGCAGAAAAATCACATGTAGCGATTGAAGACGAAAGTGGTCCTCCTAAAATTCATCAGAGGAAATCAGCTGATAAAGGTAACTTTGTTATATAATGTTTTCAAATTATCCGGATTACTAGACCAAATGGTTTGAAACTCTACATACAACTATGGCATCATAAGATACCTGACATGGCAGGTTAAATTTCTCTGTAGCAAATTTTTGGAAAAGTCAGAAATTTTGGTAAAATGTTTGCATTCAAGGACTTAGTACTGTCTGTTTTTATATTTTGTATGGAATCTATCTATCTATATATACTGCATCACACCTCTTTTCGAGTGTTTCATGCAGCTGCGCGCCTGTACAAGAAATTTAAAAGTACAATGGACAGGAGAATAAAAGTAATACACGATGGGTATTTGCAAGCATGAAATACAGTTGATAGTGTTAAAAACAAGAAGGATTTACAGATAAAAGCATTTTAAAAACAGGTCTATCATGTTAAGAATTGTGTGCAAGTTTGGTCACACCCTGCTTAAATTGGTTCAGGGGGTCTTGCACAAGTTGTGCTGGAAGGGAAGAAAAGAGTACTTTCAGTAATTACAGGGAGTGAGGATCTGGGTATAGGAGTGGGGATGCATATGTCTTGTTAGACGAGATTGGGGTTGGTTGGGGGGATGACATAAGGAGGAAGTGGTACAGCAACCAAACCATTCACTATTTTATAGAACATCAGGAGGCGTGAATCAGATTTCCTATTTTCAAGGGTACGCCATCCCAGCTGATTTAGCATGTTTGTGACACTGCACACTGCTGTAAGGGAAGCAGTCATGATTAACCCATCGCGCTGCCCATCGCTGCATCAATTCGATCTGATGAATGTTGCATTGGGTATATGGGCTCCAGACGCAGCTAGCGCATTCCATCTGTGGCCTGACTATAGCTTTATTAGCTAATTCTCGAACGTTTGGGTTTTTACATGGGATATTTCGCTTAATGAAGTTAAGTGTTCGGGTGACTAAATTGATGTGTTTATTCCAGTTAAGATCTGAGGATATAGTGACCCCAAGATACTTTGCATCAGGAACTGTTTCCAAGACTTGGTAATGGAGTATAAACTTTGATCTGAAAGGGTTTTATTTACCTTGTTATTTTCATAACTGTGCATTTTGAGGGATTAAACTTCATGCCTCACTTATTTCCCATAACTGTAACCTATTCAGGTCTTGCTGGAGGATGTTTTCTTGGGCAGAACTATTTACATTAGATAGACAGCAGTGTCATCGGCGGATAATCGGACCTGTAAAATCAGATTTTCATGCAGGTCATTTATGTAGAGTAACAATAGAAGAGGGCCTAGGACGGAGCCCTGTGGGACTCCGGACTTTACTGAAATTTGATCTGATGCTTCACCATTCACAAGGACGGATTTGCGCCTGCCAGTCAAGAAAGAATTTGTACAGAAGTTTCAGATGGTTAACCTTGTCGAATGCTTTAGAGAAACCTAAAAGGATTAGATCCGTCTGGTGGCATTGAATTAAGTTTCGAGACAGATCTTCTACAAGTTCGAGTAACTGGGTTTCGCATGACCTTTTCTGTCTGAACCCGTGCTGTAGGTCATAGAGGATATTGTTGTCCTGGAAATGCTTACTAATATTAGAAGCTATAATGTGTTCCAATAACTTACAAAGAATACAAGTTAGGGACAAAGGCCGGACAAAGGCCGGTAATTTGCAGGATTCCTTTTGTCGCTCTTCTTAAATAGAGGAGTGACATTGGCCTTGGACCAGTCAGTTGAGATAGTACCCGTGGTGAGATTTGTTCACTAAGATTTTTAAACGGATCGGCTTTAGACCATCGGAACCACATGCTTTGTCTATTTCAAGGGAAAAAAGGAGTTTCTGAACACCATTTTTGCCGATAGTGACCTTTGGCATTGGGGGATATTTTTGACAATAGAGAGTAGAGACTGCACTTTCATTTTACAGAGATGGCCTAAATCGAGAGGTGACATTGGGGTGAATGCAGATTGGAATTGACGATTGAGGATATTGGCCTTCTTTTTGTGATCAATTTGAAGTTGGCCTTTTTCTAGAAGGAAAGCCTTGGGAGAAAAGCCTTGGGAATAGTGCTTGGCATTTTTGGCAAGGGAATAAAGTTTCTTGCGAGAGAAGTTTTTACCTGTTTGGAGGTTATCCA
>NW_026463450.1:0-67527 GCF_021730395.1 Mercenaria mercenaria
GAATCCAGCAACACTGGTTAGGTTAACTGCCCGCCGTTACATGACTGAAATACTTTTGAAAACGGAGATATACCCAAAACAAACAAACAAATATATGTACTATCTACAAAATTAGAAACTGAGAATGGGTGCCAATGTTTGCAAAACGTATTTGTTGCAGAAGCAGTGCTTGAAACTAGTCAGCTGCTTGTCTGTGGTACAAGCTGAACTCTCATGATTTGGTAACACCTTGTACAGTTTCATCATGTGCGACAATGCCTCAGAGTAGGAACAGCACATCACTGGAAGAAAAACACTCAAACAACACACAAATTACATAAAAAAATCTTTTACCAATATGTCTACACTGAAATGGAACAATATTACCTTGAACATTTGTTTCCTTGCATCTCTTGCATCATTTAAAGTCGCTAAATTACATTTGTTAAATAAACGAATGTGACTAAATTTAAAACTAGAGTTTGTTTTTATATATAAAACATATGTCTCTTACCACATAAACACTGAACAGACAAGTATTGCAAAGAGTAAGATAGCAAAAGAGAACACATGGAAGTAATCGTTTTTGGCGGATGAAATAAAAGGTAAAATTGCAAACAATGTTTTGTTTTTTTCTATGATTCGACCTTTTAACCTAAATTAATAAATGTGTGCGCCTACTATATGAGTTATATGTCACAATCAAATGTTTCTTTCAAAAGCTGCTTGTGACAATCTTGCAAGCAAATATTACTAGCATTAATAACTCCATTCCAGAAGTATGGATAACGTGTCATAACACAGTCCCGTTTGATGCAACAGTAACGGGTAGCCATTTTTTTAACTGTTGGCTTCATTACAGTTTTTCCTTCAGAATTTACGGTAGGATAAGTATATCTCTCTCTGTGACTGAAGACAATATCAAATGGTGGCATAGAGTTCTTGATCGACAATAAACAACTACATACACAACAATTCAAAACTTTCTCTTTTCCGTGAAGACTTTCCAGAAAGAATGGTTCATCATTGTGTCAAATCTCGGTGAACTGAAATGGACGTTTCTTTTTAAAATCTGTGTGAAGTGTTACAGGATTTTCATATTGTATTGGTTGTTTAGTAATATTTTGTTTTCCTTTCCTTCGCTTCTTCACTTTCTTTTCTCCTGCAGATGGACTCTGGTGTCTCAAAATAGCAGCTGATGCACTATATTTTCGATTTTTGAGTAGTTCATGTACAGAAGATCGTTGTCAGCACAAGCCAATGTATGTCCACACAATTTCAGCTTTTGGAATAACTCACACGTGCAATCATACAGATGGCTTTTAAATGAGACCATAAACGGCTTCTTCCTATGAACAATGCAGCAACTGTTATCATCCATATCTGGTATTTTACCACTTGAAAGAACCTGCTCTGCACATTCCCAAATTTCAGCTGTTACATGAGAAGGTATATTGGTCAGCAATTCTGGGCATTCTTCTGGCTGAACAGACAATTTTCTTAACACTACTTCATCATTCCCCATTTTACTCGGAAGCATAATTTTCTTAATATGTATTTGTCTTTGTTCTGGGGTATGATTTCACTTAGAACTATTGATGTTTGTAACATATTCAGATTAGTCAGTTCTACATTAGATGCAGCTGAGCTTTATTCCTGACTTGGTTCCGTTCCGTTCCGCAAAATACCATTAGCTATATAGGTAATGGTATTTTGCGGAACGAAACGGAACAAGAAATATTTTACTTGATGTGGTTTCAGCTTGTACCGCAGACAACCAACTGACTAGTTTCAAGCACTGCCTCTGCAACAAATACGTTTTGCAAGCACTGGCACCAATTTTCAGTTTGTAATTTTGTACATAGTACATAGAATCCGAGTAACAAGTACACATTTACAGTCTGTAAGTGAAAAGAAGAATTTTCTTTCTGTAATCTTCAAGTAATGATTACATCTGACACATTACGACTGAACTTCTGGTGATGTTATAACATATTCGGATTAGTCATTTCTTCATTAGATGCAGCTGAGCTTTATTCCTGACTTGGTTCCGTTCCGTTCCGCAAAGTACCATTAGCTATATAGGTAATGGTATTTTGCGGAACGAAACGGAACAAGAAATATTTTACTTGATGTGATTTCAGCTTGTACCGCAGACAATCAACTGACTAGTTTCATGCACTGCTTCTGCAACAAATATGTTTTGCAATCATTGGCACCCATTTTCATTTTCTAATTTGGTAGACAGTACATTACTAGAATCCAAGTAACAAGTATACACCTACAAACTGTGGATGAAAAGAAGAACAGTCCGGCTGTAATCTTCAAGTCATGATTACATCTGTCACATTACAATTTATCTTCTAGTGAGTTTCATAACATTTTGAGTTTGGTCATTTCTACATTAGATGCAGCTGAGCTTTATTCCTGACTTGGTTCCGTTCCGTTCCGCAAAGTACCATTAGTTATATAGGTAATGGTATTTTGCGGAACGGAACGGAACAAGAAATATTTTACTTGATGTGATTTCAGCTTGTACCACAGACAACTAACTGACTAGTTTCAAGCACTGCTTCTGCAACAAATACCTTTTGCAAACATTGGCATAAATTCTCAGTTTGTAATGTTGTTGATAGTACATAGATCCGAGTTGCAAGTATACACCTACAGTATGTAAGTGAAAAGAAGAATGATCTTGTTGTAATCTTCACGTAAGGATTACATCTGACACAGTATGATTTCACTTAGAACTATTGATGTTTATAACATATTCAGATTAGTCAGTTCTACATTAGATGCAGCTGAGCTTTATTCCTGACTAGGTTCCGTTCCGTTCCGCAAAGTACCATTAGGTTAAAGGTCAGTAATTCAAATCCTTCTTTGTTTCATATAAAAAACGACAACTTCATATCGTCTTTACGTATCTTTAGAGAACATCACTTTTTCCTACACCTATTTTTCATGAAAGTTCTATCACAAATAAACGAAAAAATGAAAAGAAAATAGGGGGTTATGTAGTTCCTAGTGAAATGCCAGTCAGTTGTGGTCTGCTACCCTAAAAATGGCGCATATTTACTCTCGTCCGCGCAATAAACACCTACTTCCGGTTTCGATCTGCAAAACTTGCCATGTGGGGTGTATGAACATGAAAACCGTCTCATTTCATGCAGAATGTCTTCTAGTAGTGAGAAACGGTGATTAAAGCACTCGTTCTACACGAATTTGCGCAAAAAATGGGAAAATTAGGATCTATTTATTATGGACTTCTTTCGACTACACCACGGAAGCACATTTTCGACCGAATTACTGACCTTATTCCATTAGCTATATAGGTAATGATATTTTGCGGAACGAAACGGAACAAGAAATATTTTACTTGATGTGGTTTCAGCTTGTACCGCAGACAACCAACTGACTAGTTTCAAGCACTGCCTCTGCAACAAATACGTTTAGCAAGCACTGGCACCAATTTTCAGTTTGTAATTTTGTACATAGTACATAGAATCCGAGTAACAAGTACACATTTACAGTCTGTAAGTGAAAAGAAGAATTTTCTTTCTGTAATCTGCAAGTAATGATTACATCTGACACATTACGATTGAACTTCTGGTGATGTTATAACATATTCGGATTAGTCATTTCTTCATTAGATGCAGCTGAGCTTTATTCCTGACTTGGTTCCGTTCCGTTCCGCAAAGTACCAATAGCTATATAGGTAATGGTATTTTGCGGAACGGAACGGAACAAGAAATATTTTACTTGATGTGATTTTAGCTTGTACCACAGACAACCAACTGACTAGTTTCGTGCACTGCTTCTGCAGCTCATACATTTTGCAAGCATTGACACGCATTCTCAGTTTCAAATTCTGTAGATAGTACACAGAGTTACAATTATATTGATACAGCTACAATTAAACTGTAAGTGAAAAGAAGAACAGTCTTCATTTGTCACTAACATGCGACTAACAATGAATCGAATGCGATAGGTTATTTTTTATCAGAGATGGTGGTCAGATTAGTTTGAAAGCATTGTTTTTTACTTTTTGATTATACCCCGTGGGGTGCCTCTTAACTTGTTCCGTTCCGTTCCGTAACATGCGACTAACAATGAATCGAATGCTATAGGTTATTTTTTATCAGAGATGGTGGTCAGATTAGTTTGAAAGCATTGTTTTTTACTTTTTGATTATACCCCGTGGGGTGCCTCTTAACTTGTTCCGTTCCGTTCCGCAAAGTACCATTAGCCGTGATAATGTCGTCATTTCTTCTGTGACATCAGATTAATTGTTTTGAACGATATTTCTTTACCTCATATTTTTCTTATTCAGCCGGGCTTTCTCCGTGATGATTTGATAAAAGACATTGTGTCTGAAGTCATTTGTCCTAAACCTCTGTTTCGTGTTGGGAAGTTGGCAGTTACTTGCGAGAACAGGTTTGCACGGATACAGAATCCAGCAACACTGCTTAAGTTAACTTACCGCTGTTACATAACTGACTCGAATACTGTTCAACGTCGTTAAACCAAACACGAACTATCTTCCCGGTAATCTTAACCCTCGGCCTCATAATGTTTAGTGGAGAAAATTTCTCTGTGTATATCCTTTCCGTAGCCGTAGCGTAGCGTAGTAAAACGTATTAGCGTCTAGTGGTCCTTGCAAGCTTCCACAGAACCAACATTACGCGAACTATTTCTGAAATGTCTAGGCTATCAAATAAGACATCCAAAGCATATACTGACACATTTAGACAAAATGAAAAAGGACCTTTTGAGTTCCAAATACCTCCATAATATACTCTTGCTCCGTTCCGTACCCCTGTGGGATTTGTGTCTTTTTCCGAGTGCAGTTTTTTCGTAGATGAAAAGCTGACATGTCTTGCTAAAGCAAAGGTATTTCAAGATGTAAGGAAGTGCAAAAAATTGATTCTCCATTAGCAAAACAAGAGCTGTCCGTAAGTCAGCCAGTATTCTACTATTTGAATCATTGTCCCAGAAGCAGAAATATTACCCTAAATGTTAAAATATCTATAGAGTTTCAATCCAGTATCTGAAAAAAATAGAAAAACAAGTTTCAATGCTATATGCCTTTAAATGATAACCATATGTTCTTGCATGCAAAACTTTTACCAAGGTGCTACGCCGACGCCGATGCCAGGGTGAGTAGAATAGCTAGACTATTCTTCGAATAGTCGAGCTGAATCCCAAAAGAATCCACACCCATGCCTTTAGACGGGGTGACTATCAATCTGACTAAAGTACATCTCCAATTAACGCTACACTTTGGATCTGAAGACATGCTGTTGATAGACTCGTTCTGACGACCCTTCCGCTAGCCAATCAGAGCCTTGCTTTCAACGTTTTGAAAGTAAAAGTAGAAGTTTAGAAAATCTATATTTTAGCCGCACCATGAGAAATACAGGATCCACGCTGTTCGCTTTCATAGCCTATTGCAATTACAGAAACCGTTAACGAACAGCATGGATCCTGGTCAGGATCCATGCTGGACGCAAATGCTCTATGTTGGTTTTCTCATGGTGCGGCGCATTAAAACTTTTTTTTTCATGATTATTATGATGACCACATCATGACTGCACCCTCATGTTTTGAGAGGTATCGTATGTAACAGTGCGGATTTGATCATGTAAGGGGGGAATATGTGCCAGGCAGCCGGTTAGCTCCGTCGGTAGGCACGAGCCCTGGACTGACTGTACCCAGTGACACTCGACGCTATTTTGATTGTTCATCCAAAATGCTTGCTGAAACGAGCCATCTGATTGGTTCAAACAAAAAAAAATGCGAAAATAAAGCGATATCGGAAATCCAAATATACAGAAAGATGAATGTGAATAGGTCATTCTCAGATCTTCGTTTAGAAGATCAAGTACACTAGTCAGATTGGGGTGACTATTGATCAGTGCAAATGCGACTGTCGTTTTCAAGTTTAGTTTGTGTACTTTCACTTTCTTTACTTACGGGAAAAGCTGAAGGTCGTCTGACGTCATTTTCTGTGTGGTCAAAAACATAAGTATGCGTGATTGTATAAAGATGGCAGGCCCTCCTAAGGCTATACAATATACATTTCAAAAAGTCCAAAAATAGAATGTTTTGTGCATTTTTAAGAGTATAACTTTGTTTCATTATTTACCTATTCATCTATGACCGACTGCTGTTATTGCTCCTGTACCTGAAAATTCTTTTTACTTCAGACTTTGGTATACTTGCGTTAGTGTTCTATTTCAAAGACCTTTAACATAATTAAACGGTATATTATATACTTAACGAAACACCTATCGCTCCCTCAATTATATCTAAATCAGAATCTGTTTTATTAGAATGATATGATAAAGTACCTGTTTAAAATTTCACGCACAATCAGAAACTTATTTTGAAAAATTGTTTGAAAATTTGTCACATAATTAGGAACATATTTTGAAAAACACATATGGAAATTTCATCGTATACTAATCAGATGATGCTATGACTGGCTATTTCGATGGGACAGATTTCAAAAATAAATTTGTATGCTAATTTTATTTGTTGGTTTGGGATTCGCTTTTATGGATTTTGATTAAAACAAAATTCACGCAGAATATTGCTTATTCTAAACGGTATTTAAGTTTGCCTTAAAATGTGTTCCCGTACCTGGATTCAATGTAATATTTTCTGGTCCTTTGAGATCCTGGGATTCCATTTAATATCAATACGTAAGAGGTCTGCTTAAGTCAGTGCTTGGGGCATAAAAATGTTTCACATTTCATTACATCTCTTGATCTACTTACATTTGAATATATATACTACTCAAAATTTGATAAGGGCCACTTTTGTAATCTGTAACTAGTATTGTTTGGGTCAACACACTGAACAGTTTATGATATATTAAGTTTTGTTTGTATTGTTTATTTGATAAAATCAATTAATTAGTCATATGAGTTGAATTATTGAACTGGTGCATGAGTGTAAAGTTATCTAAGCGGGAAAACCTAAGAATTCGTAAGTAGGCGGAAATTTGTAAAAGTGTTTTTTTTTCCAAAATGCTGCATGGAATAAGTTGGAATATCTTGTATGGTGTCCACGAGCATTAATTACAGCCTGACAGAGCCTGGGCATGCTGTGAATTAGCCGGCGGATCTTTAATTGTGGAATTCTGTTCCACTTCTCTTGTAAGGCAGCACGAAGTTCTGCGAGGGTGACCGGCTGCACAGGGCGACAAGATATGGCCCTCTGAAGCATGTCCCAGACATGTTTAATTGGACTGAGGTCCGGAGATCTGGCAGGCCAAGGCAAGAACTCGATCGTTTCACGTGCAAGGTATTGGTTAGTGAGGCGGGCAGTGTGTGTGGACAAGCATTATCCTGCATTAGAATAAAATGTGGACTCACTGTACGTGCATATGGGCGTACATGTACGTCAAGAAACTCGCGACAATACCTTTCTGCTGTTGAGGTACCGTTGTCATCAATATGGAGGTCAGTTTTGCCATTGACATTTATTCCTCCCCATACCATGACAGACCCTCCATCATATCGGTCGTGTTCAGAGATGCAAGCAGGTGCAAAACGTTCATTTGGTCTTCTCCACACTCTGGCACGTCTATCGTTGAAGTCTAGACAAAATCTAGACTCATCAGTAAACAAAACTGGGGTCCAATTTCGGGGTCTCTATTTAACATGGTCACGTGCCCAACGTAGGCGTTCTCTGACGTGGTTATTCGTCAAAGGATCACGAATGGCAGGACGTCTGGCATTCATACCAGCATCATGCAATCTATTCCTTATTGTTTGGGTTGGTACCCGTACATTTGTTGCTGTCTGCCAGCTGTTTTGTAAGAAAGTAGCGTTCTGAAAACGATTGCGCCGGGCCTGAACAACAATTATCGGTCTTGTGCATGTGTTGTACACCTAGATCGGCCACCGCCATGTAAATGTTGAACAACGCTGTGTGACACATTCAATCTGCGGGCAACCTGCCTCTGGGACATGCCTGCCTGCAACATACCGACCCCTATTCATCTCGTAAGGCGTAAACCGCCTTCTTAGGTTTTGATTCATTATTATTGAATGCTCACACAAACGCTGAATTCCAAAGTTGTAACAAGAATACAGAAATTCAGACATGTACAGTCAGTATACATATTGTCAAAATCTTAATTTTCGAGGTTTACGAAGTCCACGTGCTTCATGTGTCGTCATACGCACACAAACCAATAATTCCCTTATATGGCAATAAGGCCAACACTATAAACTTTATTTTGGCTAAGATTTATGTCCATGCACATCTAATTGATGACGTTATCATCGGAATAAAAAAAATTGGCCCTTATCAAATTTTGAGTAGTATATTTGTTTTAGTTTCCATATGCGATGAAAAAGTGAACTTAGTCTACCTTTCGCCTAATTCTAATTCAAACAAAAATGCATTGAAGGTACATGCTGTTCTTAACACAAAAAATCGATATTCTAAAAAAATAGTGTTAGATATTACAAATCAAATATTACAAACAAGCAGACTTTACATCACAAATTATAACTAAAATCAGAAAGTACTGTTTTACCATAAAAGAACATGCATATGTTGAATATATCAATAATGTGCGTTTTTACATGTTTTCACACAAAGCAAGATTTTATGAAGACTGGCATAATTCGTTAGAGTCCTTTATCTAATTGAATTGATCTACCTAATTAATCTCTATCATACGGTAAAATAGCACTTAAAAAAAAAATCATTTCGGGTTTGTTGTTGTGGTTTGAAGGTCGCGTAAACGACTGTCGTCCGAGAAGATTTGAAAACTGTCCATAACGCCTCATTATTTAAGAGCGAATCTTGAAAATTTGTAACATGTTCTGTATGAATGTATCTTATATTTAGGGTGCATTTTGCTATGATTTATAAAGGAATATAAATGTAAAAGTTAATTTTGAAGCAATATGTCGATTTTACGGGGCAATTATCAATGGAAGATAGCCGCGATCGAAGCGTGAGATGTAAGGACAGAAATACCTGTTTGCTTAACAGGCTGATTGGGTCAAATGTGAATTTAATGATATTTATCATTTTCAAATAGCAGAATATGTATGGGCGGCGGTTACCGCCAAAATTAGTAAATATACAATCCATTCATAAATAAGTCAGTCACTGCAGTGCATTTCAACGCCGTCTAGTCTAAAACTCCAACCCGTCCAATATATTTACATTCAACACATTGTATTTTGAAATCATTTAATACAAAACTTCATTCCATCCATTCAAACATGGAACGATGCATTGAAAACCTTGTTGCGATGCACCGTAATATGAAATCATCTAACAAAACATGACACCTTGCAGCTCAATGTGACGCCGTTTAACACAACGTGAGCACGTGCAGTGTAAGATGAAATGATTCATTACAACTTGATGCTGTCTAATGCATATTGATACCGCTTTGTGTAATTGAGAGCGGTGTATTAAAACTTGTTGCCATGCAGTCCAATGTGAAGACGTTTAACGCAACATGAGTTCGTGCAGCGTGAAGTGAAACGATTAATTAAAGTTTGGCGCCGTCTAATGCATACTGAAACCATGTTGTGTGATTTGGAGCGACGTATCAAAATTTGATGCCATGCCAGGACTGTTTTAAAACGGCTTAAGATTTTCCGCCGCCACTCCCCTCCCTCCCTCCACCTTTAACCTTCTCGCTAAGCTCAATTAGGGTGAGCGCAGATGTACGGATCTTGGGGTCGCGAGTCCGATGCCCGGGCTTGGCTATGTTCTACGTGACAATTTAATAAAAGACATTGTGTCTCACATCATTCTCACATCATTCGTCCTAAGATTCATCAAAGACCTATAATATACATTATAGGTCTTTGGATACATGTAGGGAAGTTGGCAGTTACCTGCTGAGAACAGGTGTGTACTGGTACAGAATCCAAGAACACCGGTTAGGTTAACTGCTTGTCGTTACATAACTGAAATACTGCTGAAAAACGGCGTTAAACCAAAAACAATCAAACAACTCCGTTCCCCCCCCCCCCCCCCCCCACACACACACCCACCCCATCCCGACCCCGAAAAAAAACAACAAACAAACAAAAATTGTGAAGTACATGTAAGTTTGATATACTGTCTAAAAGCATGTAAACATAAATTTCATAGGATTAAAAATTTACTCAATTTTGTCATTATGTTTTCTTTTACTGATTCTGTTTCACGAAGCATACTTCTGACAAAGCTTTAACTAAGAAGAAAGATGTTTCACGAAATAAGGTCCATTTAAATATTCAGATAAATCGCAGGAAATGTTTAAAATTAAATGTTAGATTTTTACCACAAGGTCGGTTTTAGGATAAATTTCAATATATTTTTATGTGAAAACAAGGAAGAATATCCAACAGGGAAAGCCACGTTCCAAATACACAGCCTTCCCAAAGGCACACACGAACAACACTCACACACCACACATACAAACAAAATAAACACACAAGGACAAAACAAACAATACAGGAACACAGTAGGGCACCGTTTTGGAACGGTCAGTGGCAAAACCACCACTGGAGAGTTTAAACCGGTTTATGGTGCACTAACCTCACTCTTAGCCCCATGTTCCAAAGTCACAAGACAGTGTAAATAAAAGTTATACATAGCTGCCAGGTGAAACCCTAACATACGTTAAGGCAACAGAAGGCACGTAATGTTAAACTGATCCAGAATCAATATTTATGAAAGGTCAAACCTATGAACTGATAGTCTTATTAACCTTTTACAATGCACGTACTGGTTTTTCGTCAAACGGTTTCACGCTTGGCTGCATGGCATCAAGTTTTGATACGCCGCTCCAAATCACACAACATGGTTTCAGTATGCATTAGACGGCGCTAAACTTTAATGAATCGTTCCACTTTACACTTCACGAACTCATGTTGCGTTAAACGTCTTCACATTGGACTGCATGGCATCAAGTTTTTATACACCGCTCTCAATTACACAAAGCGGTATCAATATGCATTAGACAGCGTCAAGTTGTAATGAATCATTTCATTTTACACTGCACGTATTCATGTTGTGTTAAACGGCTTCACATTGAGCTGCATGGTTTCATGTTTTATTGGATGATTTCATATTACGGTGCATCGCAACAAGTTTTTCAATGCATCGTTCCATGTTTGAATGGATGGAATGAAGTTTTGTATTAAATGGTTTCAAAATACAATGCATGGAGTGTAAATATATTGGACGGGATGGAGGTTTGAACTAGACGACATTGAAATGTATTGCACTGACTGACTTGTTTATGAATGGATTGTATATTTACTAATTTTGGCGGTAACCGCCGCCCATAAATATGTGTCAGAAGACCCCAGCAATTTAAGTTTATGTTTGTTTGTCTTAAATATATTTGTATTGAAAGATTAGTTTCAGAAATAGCAAAATGCTCCGTTTCGTCCGTTGTGGACGTTGTATGACTCATATGTCTCAACGTGGATATATGGTATGATGCGATTCGGCTTCGTGGCTACAAGGTAACGTACATCATAAGGGAATGTCAAAGAACAGACCGTTATCTTAAAATCGAGACCGTCTTGGTGTCTTCGGAAAGACAGGTAAGCAGGTCAGGTAACTTGCGGAACCTTAGAACGTTCGTATATAGTTTGTTGCTTCCCAGAACAAGTCCAGCACAGTCGTAAAATGCAGTGTAATTGACAGCTGAACAAATTCATTTTGTGAGAAAAGGTTGCTGGCAGAATTTTTGAATACATAAGCTATTTCAATTGTAAAATATTTTTTATGAAAACGCCAAAAAAGAAAAAAAAGCGCGTTTTAGACCGGATATCGAATATTGTTGCTAAGTGTTTTTTTTTATAAATAGGTTATCTTTCTTGTATTTTGTTACGTTGCAGTCAAGACTGTTTATATATATATATTCAATTGTATTTTTTTTTGGAAAACGCTATATATATATATTGTTCTTGTTTTCAGTTATAAACAGATTCATCGTTCTGCTCGTGAGTACTCGTATTACCAAATGTTGTGAGCTAGACACTTCACTTCGAGTGTAGAATTATTTCATGTCAGGAATACATACCTTTTATATCTTTCACGTCTTTTGTTAATTAAGTAGAATCGACATTAACAGTGTTAATCTGACAATGTAGTTTTAACATAGGAAATAAAACTTAAATGGACATCATATTGCTCCCATACGATAAGATTCTGCACACAAAGACAAATTTAAAGTGAGCCTGCATGTGAAACAAATGAAAAGTATTTGGACTTGTTAAGGATTTTCCTCTTGGCTAGAGATCGCTAGAGACACTATGGCCGAAACAAACAGGTTCAGAATGTATTCCAAAAATGTGTGCAACACTTTCCCTTAACAGGAGGAAAATTGACAGTTCCATACAAGCATTGTAAGACCTACATTGGTTGCCGGTGAAAACAAGGAATGAGTTTAAGATCCTTTCTTTCATATATAGGTGTCACATTGGCAGATCAACTATGTGTTTATAGCAGAACTGCTTACAGAATATGTTCATCGTAAACAAGGTTTGAGATCGTCAGAAAATTCTGAATGTCGTTATGTTGTTCCATACAACAAGTGCAAAACATTCAATTATTGGTAAAAACTGTGGAATGAAGTGAATCACTTGACACATCCAGACAAAATCTTAAGAGACTTTATGGCATTGATTTTAAGTTTTTCATAATTGTTTCAAACGCGATAACAGCAGTGTTAGTTTTTACATTTCATCACTTATATTTTAAGGCTTGTTAAATTAAATGTACAATGCCATTGTGTATGTCATTGTATGGATATTGGCGAAAAACTTAATCCAGTTAATCAGTTTCAGTTAGTGTATGATGTTTTGCAATACACGGAAGAAGACCAGTAATAAGAAATGCTTTTGGCTTAATTTCTCGGATGTTTATGTACTAAGTCCAAAGATTTTTCAATTTCGGAGAAAACAGAGCTGTTATATTTCGATCTGTTCAGATCGTTTAGCACTTTTACATCGTGATTTTATGCTTGAATATTTCGGTTTGGTTGGTTCCAATACTCCCGCTTTCATATCACCCCTTGGATATGGTGCTTGCTTTATGAGTCTGTCTTTTGACAGCTTATATGATATGCAGACCCTTTAACCTCAGTTTTCGTTTCTAAACTCCAGTTTGTTTAGTCCAGCCCATTGCTTTCTTGTTGGATAATATGGTGTAACAGGCCTCAATTTCACCAAATGCGTACATACAACTTGATAATGTAAGCTTTAAAAATATCAAACGATAGAAATACGTACGGTGCATATTGACATTGTGACAGAACTTCTAAAAGTTTCCTTTAGATTACCTCCCCTGATAAATTTACTTTTCATGAGTTATCTCCCCTGAAAACTAGAAAAAAAGGTTTTCTCCTTTTCCCTACAGGACATTTTAGATTTTTTTTTGATATTTGTATCAGAATCATATACTGTAGCTTTCTACCACAAAATTTTCTTGAAACTCAAGTTCAGATTCTCATAATCAAAGAAATTATATATTTCCCATAGGCATCAATATTAACTTCAATACCGATAATCTCCCACAAAAATGATAAAATTTGAAAAATCTCTCGGTGAAAAGTTTTTAATTTTTTAAAGTGACCGAATTTCATTTAAATATTACCATCCAGTTACATGATATGAAATATGGCAATTACACCATGTTATCCTTAACTGGGGACCATATGCCGCTTTTCATGGAATTACACACTAGTGTATCATTGAAAGTTCCGTGCACACCGCCGTATGAGCACATTTACGAATGTCTCTGAATTGTTTTTGTACTTGCAACGTGTGTAAATGTTGAGTTCTACTCAGCCTGAGGCTAGAGGAGGTGGACGGTAGCATGCATTTCCACTATCGTCCATGAACAGGCTCAATCAAAATGAGCCTGCAACATTTTCATTTTTGTCGTCATAGGCGACTTGTGGATTTTCCACTTTTCTTATTTGAACTATTTTGTAATGGCATTCTTATCAAGAGTGACTATTAATGAGCGTTCAGGGTTTAACGTGGTTGCCATCAGGGAGATCGTCATTCCCCTATCTAATATTTTGAGCTGAGATATTATTGGCTATTATAACACGACCCGATTCATTTTACTATTAAACAAAGACAATTGAAAACAGAGAATTATTATAGAACAATTCACTGTTCTGACGTCACAAAAAGAGAGTCCTATACAACCTTTGTCAGTCAAAATTGTCAATAGTAAAAGGAAAGGTTGTAGATTTATTTATGACTTTATAACTTTCCAAGAGGAAATGGTGTCACTGACTGCATCTGAATGCTAACTTTAATTAGAAATTTATATATGTTTATATATATATACTGCCATTTATTGTCACTAGAGACCAAAAATATCGTTTTTGTTTTGTTGTTGTGTTGTTTGTTCAGTTTCGTGTGATAATGGGTTTAGCATGTTAAAAACGTAACACGAAAACCAACCTAGTTAAATATGTTTTATTATTATTAATTTTTAAGTATATGCAAATCCCTTGTGCATTTGTGTCATTCTCCTTTCTTCCATCATAATAAGTGAAATGTCCAACGGGGGCCTCCGTGGCCGGGTGGTTAAGGTCGCTGACTTCAAATCACTTGCCTATAGCCGATCTGGGTTCGAGCCTCACTCGGGGCGTTGAATTCTTCATGCGGGGAAGCTATCTAGCTGGCTTACGGAAAGTCGGTGAATAATGCACGGATGGGCACCTGGGGTCTTCCTTCACCATCTAATCTGGAATGTCGCCGAATGACCTGAATTGTGTCGTGCGACGTTAAACTCAACAAAATAATTACAAACAAATGTCGAACAGTAAGACACCTATCATTTTAATATCTCAACTTTTTGTTGCATAAACTATGATCTACTTTTGGTTTATATCTAAACAAAAGTTATAGGAAGTACGCGGAAAAGGAGGTTTCAATTTGTAGTATGATCATGATGAACTAGATTTCTATCTTCTTCTACAAAATTGTATATAATATATAATATTTCAACAGCCAAAATGCTGTTATTTAAGAAGTACAATGTAGTTATATATCAAACATTGTTAATGTAGTTTTTGCAAAAGCCATAGAGCTTGAATTTTAATATTTGTATGCTTTGTGAAATAGAATATATACCCCCACCAAACAAACACATAGACGCACGCAAGCAATCACGCACGCACGCACGCACGCACACACACACACACACACATAATAATAAATAAAGAAATATAATCGTTTTAGTGTGACGTAAACCCAACCACGATAGATTCATTACGGAATAATTATTGATTAGGCTCTAACACAATCTTAAAATAAAACGAGCATGCGCAGTGTAATAATTCAATTATGTATTCGATAATTTCAAGCGAGTTATGTCTAGCTTTCTTAAATGTCTTATCTACTTTAGTAGTCTTTACAAATGCAACAGGCTATTGAAGTATTACAGTTGGACTTCCGCATGAAGATCATATCTGATTATAAAGTGGTTGATGAATACATGCCTATTGTACATATTGACCTTGAGATAAAACGCGTTAAATTACAGCAGGTAGCATGTTTCAACACAAATAGCGATTTTCTGAAAACGACATTTGCGTAGATTAGAAAGGAATTATATCATGTAAATTTTACTAAATAGCGAGTGTTTTAAAGGTTTGTTTAGGAAGTAAAGAAAAGAAATTATTGGTAAGTTGTGTGCATTTATCTTCTTGAAATATGATATAATGTTATTTCATACACACTTCATGACGCTTAAAATAGTTTTAGTTTCGTAGTCATGAAATATTATTAGCGACAAAGGTTTACCATATTTACCGGATAAAAACCCGTCTTTTTGAAAAATAGTTTGGAGAGCCAGTGTCTGTCTGAGATGTAGGATTTTTTTATCATTTGTGTTGCATTCTATCCTAACACGGTCCTGTTGAGATGGGAGTAGGAAATATATACCATTTAATTTCGCCGGTTTCGAAATTCTCCACCACCAAACAAAACAGTGACAATTACACTGTTGCCATCACCTAATATCAATGTTTAACATAGGTAATCCAGTCATGGAAATTAAAAGTTTCATTTGAGAGGTTTTAACGTTAATCGAATTACGATTATGTCAATAGTAAGAATTATCGGTACTATATACTTCGATTTCTTTTATGAATAAAATGTTACACAAAACGAGCCTTTTGTACGAGAGGACAATATCGGAAAAATGCATTGCATCAAAATACACAGCTATAAAGTTAAGATATGTACGTGGGAGTATGCCCCCAGAACCCATAGCGATGATGCGTATTCTTCATTTCGGTGCAACTACGCACCTGTTTGCATTATGGTATTTGCGCTTTAATCATCCAACAACATTAAGCTTAAACATGTTACATTTCTTTATATATCATGTATAAAAATCACATACATGCAATCAAATCAGTTAAATGATCTTTCGAATAAACTTTCACAGAAACAGCATATAGCGGGAAAATGTGTACTTATTTCGTTTTGTTTCGATGGGTTAAACGTCGTACCGACACAATAAGTAGCAACTTTTCAGCTTTTTGTAGTGGAGCCCCTTTGAGCATTTCTTTTCAGGCAAGAGCGGGCAGATGGATAGAGCACAGACCTAACCATATAAGTCCGTAGACTTTGCAATTTATTTCGCATAAGAGTAGAATGAAAATAATTTTTCTTGGTGTTTCCGTTGTTTAGACGAGCTATACAGGGCCTCTAAGATACCGGTGCTTTGTTGAAATATAGATTAAATCCTTTCTCATTACAGTAGACATGATTACCGAGGAAGACGAATATTTTCTAAGAGCCTCCCTTTTGCTACTGAAAGGAGGGCGTTTGATGTCAAAAGAAACTCTGTACAAAGAACTGCGAAAGGCCGGGGGAAATCTTGATGTACTTCTAAAACAACACGAAAGAAAATTCAAGCACAAATTTGTAAAGAAACAGAGGGAGAAATTGTTTCCAGGAGCTGGAGTAACCGACGTAGAAACATGGGATTTAGCAATGCTTACAACGGTGACTCTGAAAGTTTTTAAACAGTCACTTAACGACGATGAGAAAAATGACTTAGAAACTATAAAGTGTATGAGGGATGAGATTTACGCCCATACTTATTCTTCGTCGTTAAGTGCCGATCAATACGGTGACATCCAGAAGGAATTACAAAACGCTCTTACTTCACTGTCAAATGGGTTAAGCGAAAAGCTGAAAGACGACTGTTTTAAGATAATTCAGGAGTGCACAACTGGTCCTATCAGTCCATCAACAAAAGCAGAACTTACGAAACAGATATCAGAAGATAATGAACGCTCGTTTCAAAAGGATGTAATGAACAAATTGACAGACCAGAGCGAATATCTTAGCCAAATGCGAATTGGTATGTATCGTCTATTTGCCATTATATTTTGAATTTGTATTAGTTCTTAGCGAAGAAAGGAAATATTAGTCGTTATATCAAACACTTCATCTCTGATCCAATTACAGTAATTTGACTCGTACATGCACTGTTGAAGTATGCATGTCTGTTAATAACTTCTTTAATATGCATCCGGTATATTCACTTGTAGAATGTCTGCAAAATCTACCGTATTCTTTGTTATGTTAATAAAAAATACATGACAGAATGAGATATCATTTTTCGCAGAACTATTGCAAGAAATAAAGGGACTGAAACCAGAAGATCGAAGCACAAAACGGATAAGAGGTATTCTTTGGAAGATATAAATATATATTTTTTGAAAATTGCTTTTGATAACGGTTGCCACACTTGACACAATATTTAAATTACTACTAGTAATCATTAATAAGGATATTATTATATTAATCATAATTGAAAATACACTTTATGATATAGAACTGATTCAGAACAATGTTGTAATATTATGAAATTTGGATTCATACTATAGAATTGATAGATTAAATAGTTTATTTTCAGTGATAGATTCTGAGCTTACGTTGAGCGGAGCTGTAAATGAAGAAGAGGACTTAGACTTTGTTGACAGTATAGTCACAAAGGTTATAAATAAAGCAATAAAACATGTGGGAGAGACAGACTACCCTAAAATTCGTAAGGCTGTTGATAAGATTCTTAGAGACGTTGAAAGCATGCCTGATGTGGAACTTGTAGAGGCGGATCACAAATGCATAATTCTGAAATTTATATGCACAACTTATGCCGGTGTATTAAATATACTCATGTATTTGGAGAGCGAAAGCTTCCTTGATTCTCTCAACGACCTTGCTCAGGCACTGAATACCATTCAGTGTAGGGCGATCGGGCCATTTAAACTAGATGCAACAGTTACACCGAAATGCATGAAGGATCTTCTAGATGAATTGAGTGAGTTGATTTGATTTTATTCATTTATGAACGCTTTGCTAGCCAACCATATGTCTTTTAAGAGATATCTTATGGTAATTTCGTTCCTTCTACTAATAATAACATAAACCTGTATACAACATTTAACGAAGAAATGTTTTACAGTCGTTCTACCTAATTAATTTTGCACAGAAGCGGGTCAAGTATACGATCATGTCATTGTTCATTGTACAGGAATAACTTGGTTGCGCTCATTGAATATCTGCTTGATCGATATGTGCTAAACAATCAAGTAAGTGACATGCGGAATATACATCTAGAATCTCTTCAAGACATCAAGACGTGTTAAACAATTAGCTAGTCCATAGAAATGATTTATTATTATTTATTATGCTTTTTTATAAAAGATACAAACCCTTTAGAAATGAATTTACAACTACACCCTACAAAAATCATAAAGTGTTATTCAATATTTAATTCAGCTTTAATTTGAAATGTGTCGGTTTTAAAGAATTCGTTCTGATAGAAGTAATATATTCCTTTACTTTATTCTTAACATACAAATGTACAGCTTTTGAAAATTTAAGTACATATTTTTAGGAGCTGAAACTGTGGAAACAACAATTTATAAACGAACCATTCGAATGCCGATTCGGGTTAAATCAGTACAAGGAATTGAACACATATGGTCGCTGTTTGAGAATGGTGGTGCTACAAATGGTCTGAACGAATTATCAGAAGCAGTACTCGAAGAGTTACATACAAAAGTAACAATTACACCTTCTCTAAATTTAGAGCAGGTAAAGGCAGCCATAAAAGAAGAAGGTATATGTAGATTCTAATAAGATTTTAATAATATGGCTGTTAGTACTTAGTCTATATAATTTTTGAGTAGCTTGCCAAACATTTTTTCACAGTGACCGGAAGGCCATTTGATAAGTGATTCATTAGAAATGAATGTCCATAGTCTTTATTTTACGTTTTGCTTTAAGCCTAGCAAATTTAGTTTCTAACTATAGACCTATCAATAGCACAAACTATAGACTTGCTATGTATATAAAGAGGTGTGTAGATATAATGTTAATTGTGTCTTTGGAAAAACATATTCCGCAAGCTATGTAGAGCTGCGTGTTTGATCTTCGGTGAAGATTAGTGTTCTCCCAGCAAACAAAAATTCTAAAGCCATTTGGCCGCCATCTCATAACTCATTATTATCATAATCATCATCGTCATCTTCAGAAATTGCCTCCCTCCAAATGGAGTATTTTCGCAATTGGATTTGGATAAAACTATATTACACATGCGCAACAGGCTGGACTGACTTCTTCCAGATATACAGTAGGTTAAAAATTAATTAAAACTTCCTAAGAGACGATAGGTGTGCTCGTTGGCCAGGACCAGTTGGAAACCTTCCACGGTTGTCTGGACAACAGCAGTCTGAGGCCGCTCGTTCCATAGGTTGATTGTGGCAGGGAAGAAGCTGTTCTGATCGATGTTTGTTCTTGCTCGAATTTGGCTGTAACGCTGGTTATAGCCTCTGGTGGTCTTGGCCTCATGAAGTGATGGGTCGGGAGTTACGTCGATAAGGTTGTTCCTAATCTTGTAGAATATAGTAGTCTTTGAGGAGTTGCGTCGATCTTCTAGGGTGTCCCACCTAAGTTCACAGAGCATACTGGTGACGCTGCTAGTTCGGGCGGAGTTGTTCTTCACAAATCTAGCAGCTCTCCGTTGGACCATCTCAAGTTGGTTGATTTGACTTTCGGAGTGAGGGGACCACACTGATGAGGCATATTCCAAATTTGGACGGACATAAGTTTTGAACTCATTGACCTTGGCACTCTGGGGGCTTGAACGGATGTTTTTCTTGATGAAAGACATGGTGGAATTTGCCTTTTGACTGATGTTGTCAATGTGTTTCTTCTAGGAGAGGACATTTATTATGGTGACACCGAAATATTTTGCGTTGTTGGTAATTTTCAGTTGAATGCCATGAATGCTGTAGAGGGTAATTACAGGGTGTCATTTTGTAGTGATGTGTATACCTTCACATTTGTCAGGGTTGAATGCCATCTGCCAATCATGCTCCCATGATGCAAGGTTGTTAAGGTCATTTTGCAGCTGGTGTGTATCTTTCTTGGTGTTGATGATCCTGTAAATATGGCAGTCATCAGCAAACAATCGAGCTGTGGACTTAACTTTGGACGGAAGATCTTTAGTGTAAACCAGGAAGAGGAGAAGGCCAAGAACACTGCCCTGGGGAACACCGGAAGTGACTGAGGAGGTAGCTGAACTTGATCCCTCAAGGACAACCTGCTGGGTTCTTGATGACAAAAAATCTTCAATCCATGAGTAGATGTGTCCACTGACACCGTAGTGATCTAGTTTCTGTAATAGGCGCGAGTGTTGAACTTTGTCGAAGGCTTTGGAGAAATCAAGTAGGACGGCGTCAATCTGATGGTTGTTGTCTATGTCTTTTGCTAGATCATTGATGGTGGTGATAAGTTGGGTGTCACAGGAACGCCGTTTGCGAAAACCATGTTGGCTGTCGGTGAGGATATGGTGTATGTCAAAATGGTACATGATGTTACTGTGAATGATGTGTTCAAGAACGTTACCAGATACAGAAGTCAAAGAGATTGGTCGGTAGTTAGAGGGGAAGGAACGGTGCCTTTCTTGAAAATCGGTGAGACAAGGGCAGATTTCCAATCATCTGGGATTTTGCTAAGGTCAATAGAAAGCTGGAATAGCCCGGCAGGCCTGAAAACAGTTCCTCAGATGCCAGTTTGAGTAATCTGGTCGGGATTTTATCAGGCCCTGCTGCATTATGTGGCTTGAGATTGTTTAGTAGCTTTTGGATACCTTTACTGTTGGTATGTATGGCAGCAAGGTGCGGTGTATGACTTGGGGGCAGAGTTGGGCAGTTCGTTGTATCTTGTTTCGTGAAGACCGAGGTGAATTGGTCATTTAAAATGTCTGCTTTCTGCTTGCTACCACAATGTGTCAGGCCATCCTTCTTGAGAGCATACACACCAAAGCTATCTTTTCTCCTAGATTTAATGTAATTTCCGGAAGGCGTTGGAATTGTCATGGTGTTCAGTCAATATATCTGAAACATGGTTGTCATGGGTTGAGCGGCATACGCGTTGGGCTCTCCGTTTGACAGCTTTGAACTTTGCCCATTCTGCTGGAGTATTGTATTTCCTGGCCCGTTTGAACCAACACCTCTTCAACATTGTAGCACGCGTAACATCTCTATTGATCCAAGGTTGTTTGAATCGCTGGGAGCTCTGACGGGATGGGACCTCATCGTCTATGATGTGCAGGCAGTCGTCCTTAAATAACTGCTAGATGTAATTGTTGTCGGTGGTAGAAGTTTTTCTATGATGAAGTTGGATAGGGCTTTACATTTCCTTTTTAGGGTAACGGTGTTTGCCTTCCACCACATGTACAATGTCCGTTTGATTGGTTTGCGACGTGTGGCACTCATATTGGTGTCAACAAATGACGCATGGTGGTCGCTGATGCCGGGAATTGGTGTACACCTGTTGCCTTGCTTAGGTCGGTTGGTGAGGAAAGGGTCAAAGGTATTGTCACCTCGTATGGGAAAATCAACAACTTGAGCAAGGTCTAATTCCGGTTCTAATAATAGAAATTTTTCTTTGATATGTTTCCGATAATGATGTCCACATAAAGTGTTGTTTGCCCAGTTTATGTCGGGGAGATTGAAGTCACCAGCAATCCAGATGGTAGAGTGTTTAAATTTCTTGCAGACATACGATATGGCGTTAAATAGTTCAGTTGCGTAGGATTCATCGTTGTTTGTTGGCCTGTACGCTGAACCGACGATGAGTGACTCTTTATTGATACATTCGATCTTCTGGAATAGGATGTCGCATGGGGTGTTGATCTCGACTGGTTCGCTTATGATGTTATTCTTGGTGAGGCTAAGACTTCCCCCATAGCCGTCATGTCTATCTGTACGATGGATGTTATAGTTACTGTTTGATGGCAGTACTTCAGCATTATGTCGTCGCCTGAGTGGAACGATGCTCTATCTACCACTTTTTGAACGTGGAGAAAATCGCTACCAAAGTTTCTTTATTTCTGGGCGAAAACGATAATAAAATATGTCTACTTGTTCCTTGCATTTAGCTAATTGTGACTATAAATGTTTTTTAATACAATTCATTTTACCTTTTCTGCAATTATACATTTTTCACTTTAGAGATAGAGCAAATTTGACAAAAGTAACAAAAAATATCAAAGGTGTATTGCTCTCTCAGGAGATAGAGCACTGTGAAATTACAAAATTGGACATAGCGCAAAATAATATTTATCACACTGAAATCAGGGCAATGAATTTCGAATGACCTTTTAAACAGACATGGCAGTTACTGTACTCTTTTCAATTTCCAGGAGGATTAGTCTTGTTTTTACTTGCGTTATCGTCAAACTGACTCAAGTAAAAGCCATGTTATTACAACTCTCAAGCATGACTTTCCACATGTAAACTGGACATGGAATAATTCTACACACAAAGAGAGGTTTCGAACAGTGGATTTATTTGCCAAATTTTTTACCATGCTGTCCAGCAACAAAAAAGATTTTGAACTTAAATTACTCAATACAGCAGTAATGATTGTAATGAACAACAAATCGTAAAGAGGCACCACAAAATAACTGTATTATTTTGTGTTTCCATGATGGTAATTATACATGATTTGCATGAAGAAAATGAGAAATAACAAGTATCTAGTTACAAATTGACAGTGACATATACAAGGCAAAGACAATGTGTTTAATGTCTTAATGCTAGTATGTTATAGAATTAATGTAGCAATATGTACATAAACCAGTAAATTAAGTTAAAATCTCAATCACATTTTGTTTCTACAGTCACTGTGTAAGATAGTCATTCCTCTAAATTCTTAAAACTACGCTGAAAAGTGATTGACTGAATAAGTTTTTAGATATATTTTTGAAAACACATTTATTCAGGAAGGGCCTAAACTGTCCACCTGAAAACTTGAAGTATAGCAGCTGCTGTATATTACCTTTATTATAAGAATGATTTTCATGAAGTTTTTGTGGATGAAAAAAATAGGTAACTAGGTCGTGGTGGGTCTTTAAAATCTTTTTAGTCATATCTATCCTATGTTATATTCATGTCTGTTTAGCTCACCTGAACTGTGTGAGCTATTAGTATAAGTGGATGGTCCGGCGTCCATCGTCCTGTGTCAACATTTGTCTTAAACATTTTCTCGTCTGATACTACATGTCACAATTATACGAAACTTGGTCAGTAGCTTTCGGGCAATGGATCTTTATCAAACTTGGTGGAGGATGTCCCCAAGTGTCCCTTCGTGTATTATTTCATTACGAGCGGGCACTTGAGTAGAAGCACCGACCTTCCGTAAGCCAGCTGAATGGCTTTCTGACACGAAGAAATCAACGCCCGTAGTGATGCTTTTATCATTATTATAAGGTCCACTCCCAATTTTATATATATGGAGGCACATGACCACTTTTAGGGGCTGCTAGATCTAAAGTTAGAAATACAAATCAAACATGATTATAGCATCATTAAAAGGTCCTGTCCCATTTTTTCAAATGGGGACGATTGGTCCCTTTTAAGGGTTACCAGAGCTAATAGAATTATAAATATCTTTAAATGATTCCTTCTCATGAACTACTTGATAGTTCTCCATCAAACTTGATTTGTAGCAACATTATAACGTCCTTCACTAATATTGTTCAGTTGTTCACTTGGCCCTTTCAGGGACTACTAGAGTTAAAATAGATATACCTTTAAATGACTTCTGTTTATGAACCATTTGATGGATCTTCATCAGACTTGTTCTAGACATCAGTATAAGGTTCTTTCTCAATTTTTGATTGGGGGCACTTGAGGGCCACTTTGTTGACAAATAGAAGTACCTTCTTCTCATGAACCTCTTCATGGAATTTCATCAAACTTGGCCTGTGGGATAATCAAAAGGTTCTCTCCAAACTTTATTCACCCCGAAGCAGCTTGCCACTTCCAATGTGCACTAGGGCATACTTATTAGATCCATAACAATATTTTGTCAGTTGGGGCACTTAGATCCCATAACAATATTTTGTCAGTTGGGGCACTAACAATAATCCACTATTGCAAAATTGCTTCTCAGAAACATGTTTGCATATATCGTAATTATTTATAATTAGTGGTGGCATTTCTTAAGATACAGCTTCAGAATGTCGAAAAAAATTCTATCCGAAATACACATATCTACAGGACTGATGCAAATCGTGCATGTATTTCCATGTCTATAGCTGGGAAAAAGCTATGTGTTTGTATAACTAATAAAATGATAAAGTAGTCTTTGTAAGCTATAAAAAGCAATTTCATCTTTGCATGTCATGTAGATAGGAGTTCTAAGTATATTTTTACGCTTTATATTCTCTATATTTTGTTGTGATTACATGCCATGTAACTGCGCTTTCTAATGGTAAAAAATAGAGTTATATATATTCTCAATTAAATTACTTGGAGATAGAGTACTCTTTTACAAAGTCTAAAGATGATCACGTGATGTTAGTTTATGTGTATGATTGGTCAAGAATAATTTTAAACATTACAGTGTTCTAAGTCCTTGAGATATAGTATTTTAATCATTACTGTAACATTTGAACAGAGAACATGGAGCAAAATATTATGCAGGATCTTCCTTTATGACGTCACAAATTACGTTTTCTTGCTACAGAACAACAGGGCTCCGCAAGACAAAGAAATTGATGTAAAACTCTTATTTTTTTTCAAAACAATAGAGATAGAGCACTATAAGAATCAGGCGACGATGTATGGATGGGTTGAACTAAGTTTCACAACTACAGATGATGTCAAAGTTGACGGAATCAATGAAATTGTAGAAGCTTGCCTTTTCCTTGGAGCTTGATGCACTTTGGATGTCGAGGCTTGCAACTCTGATGTTGTTTGTGTGTAGTTTATGTCTATTTTGCTTCTTGGGGCTAGGACAGGATGGAGGGAGGTTTTCTTCACTGGAGGTGCTGTTTGTTGTCTTGGATATATTTGACAGACCAGATTTAATGCAGCTGGAGATGCACTCAGAATCTGTGACATCACTGCTGAGGACTGACCTCCTAGAGGTATGGTCAGTTTGCAGCAGCGGTAATCGCTAAAACCAGTGAAAAGAAGTCAAGTTTAGTGATAAACATTGTTCTCACCATTAGCGAGTTCTAAGTTATTACGTTGAAACTGTGAATAATTTGTTTTATTTCCCTGGATTCTCGTTTTTATCAAATACCGGATGTTTACATGTGTACGGTGTCGAGATAAATTTTGCCTCGTGCTATTGGCACAGCCGCCGGTGCTAAGGTAGAAAAAACCTATTACAGATGGTTCACGAAGAACTGCTTTATCTGGCTGTTCTAGGCTTGGAAGACCTGGGTTTCTAGTAGGAAGATATATAGATATTATGTACAGTGGAACCAAATAAACTTAACCAGATGTTTGGATTGTCACCATGATCAGAGAATTCTTCCAAATTTTGAGAGCTTTCAAAATGTTCGCCTGACTACTTCGCATGCGCTCTTACCTCCGCCAAACTAATGCAAAACGTCTAATACTTGAGGTGATCATTAGTAAGGAATCCGAAATGTGTTTAGCAAGCAAACCGCCATTTTATACATGAAAATATTGGTAAACATTTCTCTTCTTTATCGTATTTTCTTGTATATAATGTGCGGGCGTGCGTGCGTGCGTGCGTGTGTGTGTGTGTGTGTGTGTGATTAGTTCGTATAAATTCTCTCTATCTGATACTGTGTACTGTGAACTTGTATACTGGCAGATCTCACGTATGAGAAAATAAACTGTAAATTTTTTAATATATCCCTTTGTGTATACTGCATCTAAAAATTGGTTGTATTTTCTTGATCCAGCTAACTTTCAGAGGGAGAGAGAATAATAGCTTCTCTGGTCCAAGTCATTTAAATGACTGAATTGCCACTTCTGATATGTGATACATGATCAGAGATTTATGTATATATTCAACTAGTTCCAATGTGTAGAAAGAAGTCAAGTTTCTTGCATGCATATAAAACATGATAAAACTAACTTGATTACTTCATTGAGTTGGCGGATTTGTTGTTGAATATGCACATTGCACTTTCTCGTGCTAGGCATTTTGTCATAATCGGTCTGGTGTAATGTAGTGATGATTTGTTTGTATACTCCCGTCATCAGATAAACGAACATTTTTGTTCTCTCATTTGGCTTTTATCTCATAATATTTTTCCGAATATTCGAATAGTGTAACAGTATTCGAATATTTGTGTAATGAACGAATATCCGAATATTCGTTGCCATCCCTACTTTTAAGTTAACGGTAGCATGTCGATTATCACCAGTATGTCGTATTACTAAGTTCCCCGCCGTGAATATTTTTAACGATTGAATACTACTTATTGATATTTTAGAAATTTGAAAATAAAATGCATCTTATATGTATACATTTATGTAACGATGAACTGTAAATGTTTAAGTTAGATATAATTACATGTTTGTTCTGTTCTGTTCTATTTTAATTTTGTACGTGTGCATTTATTTCAAACGTGTTTGCCATCCTCAAGACATGTTTAGACCTGTTTAGATGAGAATGCTTATTCCGTGTTTGCCCATAAATATGATAAAAAAAAAAAAAAAACGCTGTCAAATTATTTATAGAACTACACTTAAATGGATCATTTTCTCGGTTACTTCAAAAATTTTAAAACGTTGAAAATACAGACAGTCATCAGGCAGTTTAAGTACAACCGCATCGAGCTTATCTTTGTAAAGCTCACATTTCATAGGACATAACTAATCTTTAACATGTATAATAAAATATAAAAATGCATCCTTTGCTTGATCATTTTAATCGTAATGTAGTGCTAAAAGTACATCAGTGTGTCCTGAATCGTATCTACTAAAAAGTCAGTGAATTATGTTTGTTTTATAATTTGTGAGAAAGCCTATCATACTTTTACATAAAAGATATATCCTGAATTATACATAAGAGGTGAACTACTTTCCAATAACCCTCACCCACCAACAACATTACCAGCCATTATATTGGACGCACGAACGCTTGCACGCACGCATATATTACCATCAAATGCTCACAGCCACCCACTCCATCCAATATTACCATCAAATGTTCACAATCCACTCCCTCCAGTTGATTTTTTCCGTGATGGAGGAGAGGCACGGCAATTAATCATATGTACAATTGTTGGTCCGTCTGTCCGAAATAATATGTAGCACATATCTAAAAAATATTCAACCTAGGGTCTTCAAATATAATAGGATTCTTTTAAGCAAGTAAAGTTGTGGCATTTCGTGAAAATATTGGTTGCTTCTCCTTGCAGTGATATTCGTGAAATTTATGACTATCGGCTACAGTTATGTAGAACTTGAAACAATACCCAACCAGCAAATATTTTGCCTTTAAATTTAATAAAGATAAATCTGTCTCTCCTTTTTGCACTAGGCAATATATACTCAAACTCCAAGGAAGCGACTTTAATGTAAAGACGACAATACCTTTGTAAATGAGAAAGGAGAGAAAGAAAGCCATTACCCTAACAATTTTAGCTATAGAATCAACAACCTTTTGTACATGTACATAATTTGTTCACGGTTTTTAACATAAATTTACTTTTGATCCACTGAAGGGAATTTCATATAAGTCGGTATGTCTCAAATATTAGAAATTTCTCGTTAGTTGTAATATATACCACGATTATCGACTAGGTTTCGTTTGATGGATGTGTATGTCGAACCGCAATTCGACAGCCTCAAATCGCTGAAAGGACATATCATATTCCAACAATACTTTCCTGTGCGAGTGACTTTACGCGGGTACCATGCCATGTTCACAGGCGCATGTGGTAGTCGTTTCAGTGGCGATAATGCACTTTTGATAAGAAAAACGGATGACGGTTGTTATAATTTAAGCTTAGTTGAAGGCTATGGCAAATGTTTATAAACATTTTGATTTTGATAAAGTTCTTAACGGCCATAATTATAATTTTGCGTTTTCCTTTTTCTTTGCATTATTAGGCGAAACCCTTATAGAAGAGCCAACGAGAGCGATCGAAGGCGATGCAAATCCTCCTAAAAGACTTCGGAACAAATCATCTGATAAAGGTAACTTTAATAGATAATGTTATTGACTGTATTACCTATTCTTAACTATTTTCTCATTAAAGCAATCACTTAAAAATTATCATTAGCTGCATTGAGCTTTAAAAGCTATTTAAACAAAATTTACACATGAGAGTTTTTGCTCTTTGAAACAGCAAGTGATAGTACTTGATTTTGATCTCGGACCACTAGTCCAGATTGCAGTTCAATTCCCAGGTTGGCTACAATTGTGAACATTTTATAAATCCTTGAATGTTGATGTTCCCCCTATAGTTGGGAGACATATTAGTTTTGCCTTCTCTGTACCGTCCGTCACACTTCATTTGAAATCTTGGACGAGTTCGATATTGGATTATCTGCGGTAAAATCTAGGTCACCAGGTCAAATCATAGGAAAAGCTTGTTAACACTTAAAGGCTACATTTATGACTGTATCTTCACGAATCTTAGTCAGATTGTAAATATTGATAGTTTCAAGGTCCAGTGTGAATCTGGATCATGTAAAAGTAAAAAAACTAGGTCACCAGGGCAAATCAAAGGAAAAGCTTGTTAACACACTAGAAGCCACAATTTTTACCCAATCTTAATGAAACTTGGTCAGAATGTTACTCTCAATAAAATCCTGGACGAGTTTGATATTTGGTCATTTGGGGTCAAAAACTAGGTCACCTGGTCAAATCAAAGGAAAAGCTTGTTAACCCTCTAGAGGTCACAATTTTAGCTCAATCTTAATGAAACTTGGTCAGAATATTACTCTCAATAAAATCTTAGACGAATTTGATATTGGGTTATCTGAGATGAAAAACTAGGTCACCAGGTCAAATCAAAGGAAAAACTTGTTAACATTGTAGAGGCCACATTTATGACTGTATCTTCATGAAACTTTGTCAGAATATTAATCTTGATGATCTTCAGGTCAGATTTGAATCGGGATTATGTGGGGTCAAAAACTAGGTCACCGGGTCAAATCAAAGGAAAAGCTTTTTAACACTCTAGAGGCCACATTTATGACTGTATCTTCAGGAAACCAGGTCAGATTGTTAATCTTGATGATCTTCAGGTCCAGTTTGAATCTGGATTATTTGGGTCAAAAACTAGGTCACAGGGTCAAATCAAAGGAAAAGCTTGTTAACACTCTAGAGGCCACATTTTTGACTGTATCTTCATGAAACCAGGTCAGAATGTTAATCTTGATGATCTTTAGGTCAATAGGTCAGGTGAGCGATACAGGGCCTTCCTGGCCCTCTTGTTTTTAAATCAGTATGTCTGTACATGGGTATGTTTGTACATAAAAATATGCCTATTTTAAACAATAAGACTATGAATAAACCCATAATGTCTTGTAATGAGCAACTTTACTTTAGTTCTATAATGGACTTGAGAATTTAATATGTCGGACCAACTTTTGGGGGTATCATAATGTTTTTTTTTTGTTTCGTCCTCTGTCTGTCCGTTAAAAAAAATCATTTGTCTTTTCTTCTTCGTTCGCCCTAAACTGTCAAACCAGTAGCCTCGATGAAACATGCCTCCATACAATTTCTGGTGGATCGAGGTATCTAACGCCCAGAGTTTGGTAATCTACTGAGATAGTAGATGAATTCCAGCTTATAGACGGTTCGGCGTTATTGGCGAAGCACAGCCAAGGCATCGGGAATATACCTATATGGTAGTTGAATGCTACATGTGATAGCATATAGGCGTTGAGCCTCCAGGAGTCAGGGCAATAATATAGAGTTGTAACTTCTATTAGAAGGACAGAGGCCGAGCATCTATGCGATAGGACTCGTATGTTGTTGATTCGTGTTGCTGACTCGAAGACATTGTCTGACGGGAACTTCAACAAAAAGACCAGTCAAGTATAGTCTCCAGCCTATAAGCGTTTGAGCTAATTATTATTCATTGTAATGAAGATTGTTCGTTTGAAAGATTTAGTGATTTGCCTGATCCCTGAAATTGTCTAGCTCAGAATTGAAATCATTTACGAATCATTGGTTACCGTTCACGAATACGAATCATTTAGGCAAGGTAGCCAGAGGAAAATTCTATATATGAGATATTTGTTCTCACCAACTCTACGTTTTAACAAAGACATTCCACAGTTTGTCAGCTAGTCTAGGACATAGTCTGCCAATCCATTGTTCAAGATACTAAAGGCGTAGGCACTTCCCTGGGCCATATAACGCGTATTCTGACACCATCGTTCAACATTTTAGGGTCTATCTCTACAGGGTGACATGTAATTTCATTAAAATATGATAAAAAAATTGTGTTTTTAAGAGCTTTTTTCCTGATTCGCACATTTGAACATTTTAATAAATGTCAATAATATTCGAGTTATATTTAGATGTTTTACCTTATCACGCATGCAAATGGTACATATATATTATACTTAAACAGGCAATAAGTAGAAGTAATGAATTCTCCCTTAAAAGAAATATGCCGGTATTTTTTAAAAGTGGTGGCGATATCGCATTAGTTATGACACTAAACAGTAGTGGTGGCGCTGTGGCTATGCGTTATATGTTTAATAGCAGTTCTCAACTGAATCGATCTGAACAAATTATACAGTTTTATTTCGTATATAACCGACCAATTTCCAGTAAAAGAACAACAACAACAACAACAAAAAAAAATAAGAAAAAGACAAAAAAAAAAAATTCGAATTAATAGTGTCCACCAAATATTATTTTTATATTATGGCCATTTTTCCCTAGAAATGTATCTTTATAGATATCTAACCTGCCGAAATATGATATTATTACATTAAGATACAACATACAAGCAGTATTTTTATGTGAAATTCCTGGCCGTGACTCCAAAATGACAAGAACTCAATTTTTTACATTTTTTCTTCCAAATATTTCTAGAACATCTTTTAGTACTTCTGAAATGGTTTTCACATGGACATTTCTCTTTGTTAAAACAAAAGAATCAATCGATATATTTTCTTGTTGTTTAAAGGGAATTCCTATAGTTTTTTATGCGCATCTTTCTGTGCAGCCGACACTTTCTATGGAAAACTGAAGTGAAGTCAATATTTGTTGAAACATGTGACAGACAATTTTAAATATGAGGAATCTTGAATGAAATAACATTTTTTATAAGTTTTATCAGTAATCAAATGTTGATACTGGTTTATGTTGTACTGACAAGTATCATGGCTGACAGGTATCTTGCCAATTTTTTCTGGTTGTGTTTTCACATTGCATTTTAGTACAAAGACAGTGTTGTTCATATAGTGTAAGACAATTGACTTAGTGCATATAAGACAGTTTCACCTTTCAGATTATTAAGTATTCAATTATAGAAAGAATTAAGAATTTCTAAAACTTTTTTTTTAATTCTGGCAGATATATATGTAATCAATTTGGTCAGGTTCGCGCCATATTTCGTCCGAACAGGTGTTGTATTCTAGCGGTCTTAACAATAAATTTAGCCTGGTGACCCATACATTTTTACCCATTTTTAAAGCTCACAATACAATTATTTATACACAAGAAAAACAGGAAAAAAATTTATGAAACAGTTTTTTCAAAATAAAAAAAAAAATTCTTCACTATGGGTAGTTTTCATTGAAAAAGTTCTTAAAAGTGAATATGAAACTTTTTTTTTTCATTTGTACCCATTATTGTAAGGATATAGTATTACAAATATGACTATGATATCAAATAAGTACAAAATAAAATCTGTAAAAAGAATAAACCTTATTTTGCTGTCTTTATATATATTTTGGTTGGTATTTATAAAAAAGCAGAAAATTATGAAACTGTTCAAAAATCGCTGGCAGTTTCAGCAACAATGGGTATGTTCAAAACAATTTTTCACAAAAACAAGCCTGGTGACCCATTGTTTTTACTTGTTCATTGTTTTCAGCACAAATTTTCCTATAATACGTGTGAATTTGAAAAAAATCTATGAAAGGAAAAAAAAAGGAATTCTCTTTAATTTGCTTTCAGTTGGTAATTATTATTACTTGTGTTCCTTTAAATTAACACCTTCGGAGAAAAAGGCTTGGCATGATTTTGCTCTTCTTTTAAGTTGTAAAGAGAGAGGTGAATTTTTCCTTTTTCATCTGAGACTCCATATCTCCAATGGATAAACAGTATCTGCATGTTACTTCAATCTAAACAAGTTTTATAATGTGATTTAAAAATTAATCGTTCACTTATTATTCATACATATGCTTCTTTTAGTTCTAAAAAGCTTTACGACATTGAAAGTTTAAAAGGTAATTGACAATTGTTTTTTATTATACCTTATTATCTCACGAATAAAACTACTCATTTGAAGTCAGACATTCTAACGCTAACTAACCACCACAGTGCCACCACTGATTCGAAATCGCCACCTATTTTAAAAATGCTGGTAATTTTTTTTTCATTGATACAAACATATGTCTGTGTCAAAACTTACAAACGATTGAATCAAGAGAAAAAGGTTTTGACACCACTATGTATATAATGTTTAAACAAAATTATAGTCAACCTAAAGTAAAAATGTTCTTACACGGCACTGCATTCTTCGATTTTCGAAATTAGCTCTATCGACAAAAATATGACTTCGAATAAAAATTTACCATCCTGTTTAAATTTTCAAACCGGTGATATATGCACCACCAAAATGCAGACATCTTCTTTCAATTTTTTCGTGGTGGAGCTAGGGTCTAGAAGCCATGAAATATAGCGTGTTGAAATTCTTGTTTATACAATGCTAATATTGCAACTTGCGTAATTGAGCAAATAGCAAACGGCATATTGACATTATTTACGTTTTGAACGTTTCATTCTGGGTGATGAGTTTATATTTATATGATATTTTTATGAACTCAGATGTGTTTACATAAATGAAAACATGAAAATCAACATTTACAATTAATTTCAATTAATTTTGGTACCATTTATTGAAAAAAATATATTCACATTTGACATTTATTTCCTTGCGATTTTAAATCTGCAGATTACTCTGCAGAAAATTACTTTTAACTTGATTTGCATTGATCCCATTGAATGCCGATAAGACAAATAACGCAGCACGCAAGCATACATGGGACCCATGTGGGACCCATACGGTCTCCCGTATGGGACCTATATGGGCTACCAATATGTGACTCGGATGGGTTTTGCAAACTATTTTGGCATGGTTCCCATATGGCATGTACTTTATGGGACCTTTGTGGGTTTCAGATCTTATAACCCTTGTGGAACCTTTCTTGGTCCCTTATCGTGTAGAATATGGACCACTTAGGCGCATTCTAGGATTGTGTTGGTCCTATTTTGTATTGATTGTGCCAGTAGTTTCTTTAACATTGTGAGTGTTCATGTAGTTGTTTCAACTTACAATAGGCTGTTTAATTCTCCTTTACTTAGTTGCATCCCAATACACTTCATCATAGACTCTTTCTTAAGGCATTCTATAAAGTGGATTCCATAAAGTAAAAAACGTTATTTCAGTCTAAGCACATGTCCATTATATTATCAAGCATTTTTCGTGTTTCTAAGAAAATGAATGAAAAATCTACAAGATTAAAAAGAAAGATCAAACACGCATCTGAAAGAAAGGTTTCTGCAGAACAAGAAAAACGCATTAATGTAAAAAAGAAATGCCTTTTAAGACTTTGGACATACGTGATACATTTGTCCAGATCAAGACGAGATAGAGCTCATATGGGCCTCATACGGGTTTGCCCACACAGGACATTAAAACACATGAAGAACAATTTTTCAGTGTATTTATCAAAAAATGTTTATATATTCTTTTTTTAAACCAGAACACTTCACATTGCTTACCTGTTAAAGAAATGTGAAAATTCTTTGCTGAAATGATTAAGTTATCAACAGTTGAAATGATAAATTTATAAACAACCAAACTATGCTGCCTTTATGGACGTTTGTCTATTCATAATTGCACCCAGTTCGAATAATCTCGTGAGATTACTTCTTTAAAAGTTCCATATTAGCTCACCTGAGCAACATTTAGCTTGCCTATGCGATAGAGGCGGCATTTTTCAACTGATCTTCATTAAATTTTGTCAGAACGATTATCGTGATAAGATCTAGGACAAGTTTGAAAATGGGTTATCTGGAGTCAAAAACTAGGTCACTAGGTCAAATAGAAAGAAAACCTTGTGTATGCCATTGAGGCTGTATTTTTCAATTCATCTTCATGATTTTTTTTCAAAATAATAAAATGATAAAATCTAGGCCAAATATGAAAACGGATTATTTAGGTCACTAGGTGAAATCAAAGAAAAACCTTGTTTGTGCAATAGAAGTTTCAATTTTTAACTGATCTTCATGACATTTTGTGAGAATAATAACCTTGATGCAATCTATGCCAAGTTTAAAAATGGAAAATCTGGGGTCAAAAACTTGGTCACTAGGTCAAATCAAAGAAAAAACATTGTGTATGTGATAGAGGTTGTATTTTGCAATTGATATTCACGAAAATTGGTCAGAATGATTGCCTAGATGAAATCTAGGTCAAATTTAAATATGGATTATCTGGGATTAAAAACTTGGTCACTAGGTCAAATAAAAGGAAAACATTGTGTATGCAATAGGGGCTGCATTTCACACCAGATCGTCATAAAATTTGAAAAAAATATTTATCTGGATGAAACCTAGGTCGAGTTTGAATATGGGCCATCTAAGATTAAAAACTAGGCCACCCAGTCAAATTAAAGAAAAACCTTGTGTACGCAATAGGGGCTGCACTTTAGACTGGATATTTATAAAATATTTAGTCGAAATGATTGCCTTGATGAAGTAAAGGTCAATTTAGAATATGAGTCATCTGTGGTCAAAAACTAGGTCACTAAGTGAAATCAAAGAAAAACTTTGTGTATCGATAGAGACTGCATTTCTCCAATAATCTTCATGAAATTTAGTCAGAATGATAGCCTTATAAAATAAAGTTCAAGTTTGAGTATGGGTCATCTGGGTTCAAACACTAGGTCGATGGGACAAATCAAAGGAAAACGTTCTGTATGCGATATAGATTGTATTTTTCAATTGAGGTTGATTAGACGTAGTCAGAATGATTGCCTTGATCAAATCTAGGTCACGTTTAAATATAGGTCATCTTGGCTAAAAAACTAGGTCACTAGGTCAAACTGAAGAGAATACTTGTTCACATTTAAGAGACCACATTTTCGGTCCAATTTTAATGAAAATTTGTCAGAATATTTGTTTCCGTGAAATCACTGGGTAAAACATTCTTACAGGTATGACGGTAGTAATGCGCCGGTATTCTTCCGTGGTCCACTCGAATGTAGTCCCTGACACTATATAGTTCAAATTTTGTTTGGGTAAAATGGAATTTTCATGCTAGGTATTGCTTTTATTTTCCATTTAATCAGTAGTAATATCCTTCTAGAGTATTTAAGAGGTCAGATATGTGGAAGATGGTTATATGTAGTTTTGTGATGTTGCTTAGTGACAGCAGAGGATGCTGGGAAAGTTTGCGGAAGAATACATTGTTTATAAAAGTGATGTCATTCGAAGTTAGCCGGTGCTCTTGCATTATGGTCGACATATTGTTTTTTTCTGTGTTTTCAATAGGATTTGGATTGTTTTATACAAGGAACATGGTCTGGCAACAAGTGAAAGAAAGGAAAAGTAAAATAAAACACTGTGGACTTTGACAATTTAATATGACTCAAAGAAGAAATGTTTTTAATACCGTCATACCTAAATGATGTGTATCTCAGGTGGTGAGCGACCTGGGGCCATCTTGGTCCTATTGTTGTTAAATTCATTGTAATCAGTAAAGAATTGAGATATTATTGTTACAATACCTTAGCATTTATGCAAAATTGATGAAAATAACAAAATATCATTAAATATAGACATGTTCACTGGCCAATAAAATATTTGACCCATAAGGGACCTTTCTGTAAAACGTATATTTTTAGACTAAAGAGTTGTATGTAAATTCGTATAAAACATAGAAGAAAATGCGATTGTTTATATCAGTGACAACACTTATAAGCTTTAAGGTAGTTCTGCACGTTTGAAAAACCGGAAGTGATGGCGTATCGTCATTTATCCGGAAAACATAGAATAAAGCCTGGGTTCGGCGTACGGAAATGAAAATCATTTTATGAATAAATCGAAACATGTGCGTAAATTTATTACAATGACACTGTTGCTATATTTCTAAAGTCAAAATATGATATTAAAACATATGGTACGTTAAAAAAAATAAAATTAATGTCTTAAAATCAACGTGAAATGTCCGGTTCCCTTTAATCATGGTCAAATATCTTAAAAATAAGCACACGGACCTATACATTTTATTTCACCAAATTATAGGCCGTGTGTTTATTTTCAACTGTGAGAAGTTTCATCAAAATCTACATTGTAGAACAAATTCTAATCGCGAAAATGTTAGGAAACTTATGATTTTCCCATAGACTCCCATTATGAAATATTGCGTGAGGTCCAAATATTTTAAATCAGCCTAGCAAAAAAATCAAGCACACGACACTATTTTTTTATTTGCTGAATTTTCTAGGTATATTCTGAAGTTTTGAAAAAATGGAGTTTAATCAAATTCTACGTTTTAGAAAATGTTTCGATCCAAACGTGCAGAAATACCTTAAGTCAATGCATTGGTGTATCCTTTCACTGAGACATTGTATATTGGTCCCATATGGGTACAGTGCGGGCAAATACTTATAATACGGGACCTAGATGGGACCCTTTTGGGAAAGATGATATATTTGAGATCAAAGAAATGTACAAACATTTGAAGAAAACATACAAAAAAAAAATGAATTTCTATTCTAGTGACACCTCTTATAAACTTAAAGTGATTATACTGGTGCATTACATCGCTGAAACATTGTATATGAGTCCACTATGAGTTCGATGTGGGAAAATAGTTACAATATGTGTCCCATTTGGGACCAATATGGTACATTTGCCCGGATATAGCATATGGACCTCATATCGGCTTGCGTGCTTGGAAAATTTCAGGGAGTTATGTAAGTTTTAATGAAAAAAATACTTTTGAATATATACATTCACCATGTTTTTTTAGCGTTGACAAGCGGTCGTGTGAAGATGAAAAGAAGCGTCCTCTACTCATGTATGAAACAACCGCCACTAATTAAACAGCTAAAGAGAATATTATCCGAGTACCCGGATGGTGGTCAAATACTTAAGGTAACTTTCTAAAAAAATTCAACTGTTGCATTGTATTCCTGAGCAGTAATAATAAGGTATAGGGTGTAAACATGTTTTTTAAGAAAATGCATAAGGCCTGAAGCTCAGTTGCCATTCCGGGGCCCTGGTAACAAAGACAGCATTTTGAGGCCCAAGTAGCTCAGGCCGTATTGCGAGGCCCGGTAGCTTTTTCAGTCTTCTGAAACCCCAGTAGCTCACTCGGTATTCAAAGATCCTGGTAAGTCATTTGATGTTCCTAATTTCTGATAGATTGTCGGTATTCCAAAGCCCTGGTAGCTCTGATATTTCGAAGCTGAAGTAGCTTAGTCGATATTCCGAGGTCCCGGAACCTCAGTCCCGGTAGCTCAGTCGGTATTCCAAGACCACAAAAGTTTATTCGGTATACGGAAGCCCTGGTAGCTAAGTCAGTATTCTGAGGCCCAGTAGGCGAGTTTGTACTCCAAAGCCTGTTGGTATTCCGAGGCCCCGGTAGCTCAATCAATCTTCGTAGTTGCCAATAGCTTAGTCGGAATTCCGAGCTCCTAATATCTTATTTGGTATAAGCTCATTCAGTATTGCGAGTTCTCAGCAGCTTTAAGCTTGTAAAGCTCAGTTGGATGACAGAGGCTCCGGAGGGTCAGTTAGTATTCTGAGATTCTGGTAGCTTTGTCGGTATTCCGAGTTTCATGTCGCTCAGGCGGTATTCCAAGGCTTTATTAGCTCAATCGATGTTCCGAGGGCCTAGTACCTCAATCCGTATAACGAAGCCCTGTTAGCTAGGACGATATAGCGTAGTCGATGTTGCAAGGCCCAAGTAGCTCAGTCGATATTTCGAGCACCTTGTAGTTCAGTCTGTATACCGAAGCCCTGGTAGCTCAATCGATATTTCGAGGTCCCGGTAGCTGAGTCGGTATTTTAAGGCCCCAGTAGCTCAGTCGTTATTTCATGACCACATCAGCTCAGTTTTTATTCCAAAGCCCCGATAGATCTGTCAATATTCTGAGGTCTCGGAAACTCTATCAGTATTCCGAAGCCCTCGTAGTTCTGTTGTTATTCAAAATCTCCGAAAGTTCAGTTGGTATGCAGAAGCCCAAGTATCTCCCTTGGTATTTCAAATCCCTGGTAGCTTAGTCGATATTTCGTACATGTAGCACTAGTACATCATTCGATATTCTTATGCCTGAGGTCAAGATAGATTAGTCGGTATTCCGAGGCCCGAGTAGCTCAATCGATATTCCGATTTCCTGGTAGCTAAGTCGGAAAAACAAATCCTGTTAGGTCAGTCGGTATTACTGGGCCCTAATAGCTCAGTCGATTATATGAGTTCCTGGAAGTTCCGTCAGAATTAAAAGCCCCTGAAGATCTTTTAGTATTCCGAGGTTTAGGAAGCTAAGTTAGTATTACGAAATCCCCGTAGCTCTCTTATTATTTTGAGGCCACAGTAGCTCAGTCATATTCTAAAGCGGCGGTAGCTCAGTCGATATAATGATTCCCGGTAATTCATTTATTATTCAGAATCCCTGATAGCTCAGTCGGTATTTCGAGTTCCCGGAAGCTGCAGGGAAGTTTAGAAGCCCTTGTAGATCAGTCGGCATTATTATGTTATGATAGTTTAGTCGGCATTACGAGGTCCCGGGAGCTCAGTTGGTATTCAGAAACCCCGGTAGTTCTGTTTGTATTCAAAGGTCGTAGTAGCTTAGTCAGTATTCCGAGCCCCTTAAAGCTATGTCAGTATTCCGAAGACATGTTAGATCAGTTGCTATTGCGATGTTTTGACAATTTTTCGGTATTACGAGGCCTCGGTGCCTCGGTAGAGCAGTCGGTATTACAAGGTCCTGGTGGTTCAATCGGTATTTAGTGTCTACGGTAGATTCGTCGGTATTCCGAAGCCAAAGTAGCTCTTGTTAGTATTCCGAAACCATGGTAGATTTATCGGTACTCTGAGGCCATGGTAGCTTTGGTGATATTCCGACGTCTAGGTAGCTTAGTTGGTATTCCAAAGCCCTGGTAGCAACGTCGGTATTCCAAAGCCCTAATAGTCCGTGACCGCAGAAGCTCAATCTCTATTCAAAAATCCCGGTAGATATGTTGGAAACTTAATTAGTATTCCGAAGCCCTCGTAGCTCTGTTGTCATCCCGGGACCCTGAAAACTCAGTCGGTGTTAAGAAGCCCCAGTAACTCTGTAAGTATTCCGAAGTCCTAGTGGCTCAGTCGGTATTCCGAGTCCCCAGACCTGAGTCGATATTCCGTAGCCTCAGTTTGTCAGCCGGTATTCTGATTTTCCCTGGCAATGTACTCGGTATTCTTAGGCCATGGTAGACTAGTCGGTATTCCGTGGCCCCAGTAGCGCAATCGATATTCCGGCGTACCGGTAGCTCAGTCGGTATAACTAATCCTGTTAGGGGAGTCGGTTTTCCCGGGAACTGGTAACTCAGTCCTTATTCTAAGGACCCAGTAGCTCAGTCTATGTTTTGGGTTCCTTGAAGCTCCATCAGTATTTCGAAGCCCTGGTAGCTTAGATGTTTTTTTAAGATGCTATTCCGAGTCCCCCGTAGTTTCGTCAACTTTCCAATGTCTTCTTATCAAGGTAGGTATTTTGGACACGGACAGTTATTTTTTTCCTAAACGTTTCCTGTTACTTAACTGAAGCACGTTTGAAAATCTTAACTTAAAACAAACCACAGCAGCATCAGCAGCAGCAGCGGGAGAAACAACAGCAGCAGAAAGAAACAAACAAATTATAAATGATGTATTGAAACGTGTCCTTCAGGAGCTGATTCAAAATGCCGAAGACGCAGGTGCCAGAGAAGTCAAGATCCTGCACGATAAAAGAAGAATTAATCACACACCGAGCGAGGAGAGCGACGGAAGCGGGACAACACCTCTGTACACAAAATTCTTCAAGGTAAGAATCTATGTAGAGTGCAGGCCTTTTCATCAAAATCAGAAGTGCAAAAAAGTCAATGAATGCACCACTGGAAAATCCAATGACACCTACCAGTTTTTTGTGTAAAAGTAAAATACTGTGTCTTTGGTCTGGACAAATATCAAATTGTATAGTATTTATTGACGCACTAACTAATAACTTTGGTCGGCAAGCAGCCGAAGCGTTAAATTTCGGATTTCATAATTTTCTAGTATGTCTTCTGTATTGACCATAACTATTTCTTAGTAAGAGACTACATATAACACATGCATTGGAATAACATTTTCCCGTCTTCTCTAAAATAAAAAGATGTACGGTGATTACAAATTCTCATAATATAAAGTTGTTGGCTAAGAAAAAATAAATTGATTTCAAAACTATAAAAATTGTGTATCATGTAGGTTTTGTGTTTACATTTAGATTAGTAAACTTTCTGCTTGAAACACCTAACCTAAAACATGTGTCTGGTACTTAAGGATCATGTAAACGCCTTTGAGACCACCCCTCGGGTAAACATTCTTTTTTAGAAATCATACCTGACAGGCCCGTAATATTTATAACATATATATACAGAATTGTTCGGAAGGGGTAGGAAATACTTTCTGTAGAGGTTACCTTGTTCGGTAACATGTATTGTGTCTTACAACACATGTACTTCGATTGTGCATATTCTATTTTGTAGAAAATATCAAACTTCTTTTTCAAACATATTGTTTTCTCTAGATTTGTTTGTGTTGTGTGTCTAACATATTTTTACCTATTAAAACTGATTAATCAATATATATGTCTTTTAAATATTGCAGTTTTTGGTCTTTTTAACAGCTCTACTTTAACTTTCATTTTGAAACGTTTGTATTTTTTTAAATGTCCATTGTTTGTAACACGTTCAACTCCCAGAGTACAGTCCCTAGCTCGCAAATTTTTGAAAGTACGCGCTTCCCCGCGATTGGACCATAGCGCGGACACTTCCGTGAGCCGCGGGGATGCGCGTTTATTCCAGTATCCCCGGAATATATTTTACAGCTTCCACCGCGAACAAAAGCAATAAATCGATTGCGGTGTATTGCGATGACATATCGCAGCGCGTTTAGGTGCCGGTGGTTCGCGGTGAATTGTGGTGGATCGCCGCGATTTACAGGTAAGAGACTGACGATTTCAATGCTGTATAAGTATGAGTAGAATGCATATAAACTGACAGGAATTTTAACATTAATTATTTAGAGGAAAACTGAAAAGTAAATGGCTTTTCATCATCTTTTTTAATGATATTTTCAAACATATTTTGCATAGATTATTTGAGTTATCGCATGTTAATAATATAAAATTTGTCTACTGATAAGATTTAATAACAACTATCTTTATACAAAATAGTGCATTCTTTGTCTTACCATTTATAATATGTTAAGTTTGTTTTCCAATATGACCGTATTATGTAAAAGGTAAATATCTGCGTACACTTAATGTGTTTTTTTCAGTATCATAATGCACGGTTACTAAACGCTAGCGCCACCACCAAATTGTGGTGATAAGGAAAAGAGCTATCGACATTTCCATGGTGCAGCTATCGCCCATTTCTACTTGTAAACACGTGAGTAAAATTTATTTTTTATCTTATATTTTTATTGATAGACCTTTTTTCGAAAATCAGAGACTGTAGTTCCGTGTAACTACACTTTTACTACAGTTTGGCTGTAATTTCATTAAAATAATATGCAAATTGTGGTGTCAGGAGCTTTTCTCCCGAATCTGACAATGGCATATTTCAAAATCGGCCAGTATTCGAACATCATTCCGATGAATAAACACACTGTAAGAACATATCTGCGCATGCAAATGGTGTAGAAATAAACTGCACGTATTCCCATACACCAAAGAATTACGAAAAACACAGTAAAAAGTTAAAACACGACTATTTTAGAAAGTGGTGGCGCTATACAGTAGTGGCGGCGCTGTTGTATATGATTAGTGGCTAATATATTCAATTTTAATATATGAAAATGTCTGTCTGCAAGTCACGGAAATTTTTACAATAATCGATGTTATCAACCTATCCCACACTATACTCAAATTACGTTACTCAACAAATAACATGTAGTAACCTCTACATGATCGCAAAATAATCTACATGTAAATGGATTCAGATTGTACATCCATGCTCTATTGATTAATCATATTTAATCGATTGGAATTGAAAATGTACTGTACTCACTTTTCAAAAAGAACTGTGAAAGTAAGGTCTTTTGTTTACAATGACATGCAAGCGACGTATAAAAACAAAGGGAAGTAACTTTCAAAATCTTAATGTAAAATATAAGAATCTTACATGCCTGCCTGTGTAAGACGGGGTTTTCCCTACCCGAGGGACAGTGTGGAATGGAAAACCGAGCATTAGCGAGGTGTTTTACTCATGCTGTCCCGAGGGTAGGGAAAACAGCTGTCTTACACAGGCAGACATGTTAGATCGTTTTTCTTGCCTACCATGTTCAAAATAGATCGTGGAGACAAATAGGTTTTTGGTATTTCCTGACATTATTTATAAAGTTTATGACGTCACAATGGTTCCAGTACTATGTGGCGTCACCTTAGTGCACGCTATTTTAGACAAGGTTTTTCCCTAGGGAAAGACAGGAATATCTATCCCCGGTGCGTGCTCGGATAAATGTATACTTTCCCCGCTAGGTAGGCAAGCAAATATATTCTACACTCTCTTCGAATTATTACCTGGACACAAATCTTTGTTTGGAATAAAGGTATTGCTACTATTTTTCTTTACCTGAATTTAAAGTACACTTACGTTTGTATTTAAGTACAATAATTAAAGGTTAGAAATAATTCACATTAACACCTTAAACAAAGGAAAATATTTACTTTGACTACAAGAGTCCCAAGGGTCTGTGAGTATTTTGTTCTTTTTTTTTCTTGGATAGAGAATGTTTCATAAAGGTAAATAAACTATGATCGTGTTTTTCTTTCATTAATAGCATAATTCCGTGCAAGAAAATTATCAATTAGAGAATATTGGTGTTTGTTTTGGTCCGGATGCGTCAGCAGTTCGTATTATTGAATGCCGTAACAGCGCCACCACTACTGTATAGCGCCACGACTAGAGTTATAGCGCCACCACTTCTAAAAATCCTGGTATATTTCTTCTAACTATGATTCTCTTATTCATGGCATGTGCGTATATAAACATTTCTACACTATTTGCATGTGCAGGTATGTTCTTACAGTGTGTCTATTCATCGGAATGGTGTTCGAATACTGGCCGATATGAAAATGTGCTACTGTCAGATTGATTCGAGAAAATAGCTCCTGACACCACAATTTGCATATTATTTTAATGAAATTACAGCCAACCTGTAGTAAAAGTGTTGTTACACGGAACTACATTCTCCGATTTTCAAAAACAGTTCTGTCAATAAAACTATAAGATAAAATATAAATTTTACTCACGTGTTTACAAGTAGAAACGGGCGATAGCTGCACCACGGAAATGTCGATAGCTCTTTTCCTGATCATCACGATTTGGTGGGGCGCTAGCGTTAAGTAGCCGTGTAATGATCAAATAATGAAAAAAAAGTCATACACGTATCAGTGTAATTGATTTCTTTATTTATGTAAAAAAGACTTACAAAAGAATGGTTAAATGTTGTGTTTTTTTTAATTAAAAACGTACAATCATGCATAGCTATTGAAATATAACACAACAGGATAACTTCAGATTATTGAGTTTCACCTGTACAAGACATGTCAAAACTGAACGAATAGGGAAGATAAATCGCAAAGAACCTCTCTTAGATTAATGATAGGTATGTAGTTGCTTTAAACTGCAATACGAACAGTCTATGCCCTTTTAAAATTAAGTCGGTGAATGTAATTTGACATTCCACTAGATACATGACTGTATAAATACAATAATTAAATAAAATTGGGCAAAAGTAAACCAAAATTATTACAAAATTTACATTTCACAATTAAAAAATTATTATTTACTAAATTTTAAATTAGTACATAAATAATACGAGATGAAATAATCTTTAAGAGTTTAAAGATAAAAAAAAAGTTTTGAAATAAACGGATGTAAAAACAAAAATGCCTAACATATTTTTTTTTTATTTTCTTGTTATTGCAATAAAATAAAAAATAAGAAGGTAACCCTTAAATTTGGTGCATAAACTTTGTTTTTGTATAAAGAAGTACTTGTCGAAATAATAAATAAAAATTATAAGAAAACGAATATACGCAAGACAATCTGAAGTTTTCTTTATGTGTCAGGTACTCCTTTCAAAACATGTAAGTCACGTGCGGGCGTTAAACTGTCCTTTTAGCCGAATACGTGGTTGATAGATTAATTCAGTAATGATATTATGATATTCAAGTAAGTGTGAATTCTGCAAGTTTGTCAGTGTACTTTTACATTGTACATGTATAAGCCGGACTACGTGTTTTACTCTTCGCAGTGATGAGATATTTTAATAATGCTGTTTTAACGCGTGCCGATTGATAAGGGGTTAATTGACAACTTTTGCCGATATATGATCATGTTTACATGTAAGAAAAACGATACACGTGGTATAAAATACACATCTTTTCTTATGATTATTATATGATCAACAATAATAACTCACACAACTTTTTTTTTTTAAACTGGATATTATGTATTACCAGTGTAAAGATATAACTGGTGTTTAAATTTAGCTTGATATGATATATTGGTTAAATTAGTATACATAAGAATCTATAAAATGTTAAGTCGAGATACACTGTTGAATAGCTTTGATCAGTTCGTAATGTGTCATTTGTTTAATTGTAGCTAAATAATTATTAATAAGCTTAGATAATGTGGCAGTTGACCTCAATACAATAGACACTGTTTATTTTCCAGTACAGGTAACTAATAATTACTTTGCAATATAGCCCCAACATAATTTTATTACGGATTATCTTTGAACACCCATGGGCTTATTGGACTCAACTGCCACATTATCAAAGTTTATTAGTAACATTGTAGACCGTTCTTTACATTTATATGAAAATAAATACAATACTACTTTTATATACCAAGTATATTTGTAGCAAACCAATTTAAAAGGAAATAGACCTGATTTGAAATAACGGCGCCGCTTTATTTTAATATCTACGTTTTCGTGATTAAAGTAAAATTATCATCTTAAATATAATCGCATTTAAGTTATTAATAGTGTATTTGATAAAAGTAAAATTTTATAAAGACACATTAATTAGTTTTAAAGATATTTGCAATGAAAGCGGTTGCAAACATGTCGTTTTCTGGAGAAATATGTTGGACACACAATAATCATAAAAGTAATGGCAAAATACTTTTGAAAAAGGAGCTTGATATCTTCTACAAAAAAGAACATGAAGTCAAAGTACATGTAATATAGGACAAATTGTGCTGTTCAATAAAATATAACCTGTGTTGAAAGTTTTTTCTCCTTTTTAGCTCACCTGAGCACGAAGTGCTCAAGGTTAGCTTTTGTGATCGCCCTGTGTCCGGCGTCCGTCGTCGTCCGTCGGCGTCAACAATTTGACTGTTAACACTCTAAAGGTCACAATTTAGGCGCAATCTTAATGCAACTTGGTCAGAATGTTACCCTTATTAAAATCTTCGACGAGTTAGATATTGGGTTATCTGGGGTCAAAAACTAGGTCACCAGGTCAAATCTAAGGAAAAGCTTTTTAACACTCTAGAGGTCACAATTTTAGCCCAATCTTAATGAAATTTGGTCAGAATGTTACCCTCAATAAAATCTTGGACGAGTTTGATATTAGGTCATTTGGGGTTAAAAACTAGGTCACCAGATCAAATCAAAGGAAAAGCTTGTTAACACTCTAGAGGTCACATTTTTGACCCAATCCTAATGAAACTTGGTCAAAATGTTACTCTTAATAAAATATTGGAAGAATTTGATATTGGGATATTTGGGGTCAAAAACTAGGTCACAAGGTCAAATCAAAGAAAAAGCTTGTTAACACTCTAGAGGTCACATTTTTTGCCTAATCTTAATAAAACTTGGTTAGAATGTTACCCGCCATAAAATCTTGAACGAGTTTGATATTAAGTTATCTAGGGTCAAAAACTAGGTCACCAGATTAAATCAAAGGAAAAGCTTGTTAACACTCTAGAGGTCACAAGTTTTGCCTAATCTTAATGAAACTTGGTCAGAATGTTACCCTTAATAACATCTTGGGTCATCTGGGGTTGAAAACTAGGTCACCAGGTCAAATCAAAGGAAAAGCTTGTTAACACTCTAGAGGTCACATTTTGGGCTCAATCTTAATGAAACTTGGTCAGAATGTTACCCGCAATAAAATCTTGAACGAGTTTGATATCGGGTCATCTGGGTTTAAAAACTAGGTCACCAGGTTAAATCAAAGGAAAAGTTTGTTATCACTCCAGAGGTCACAATTTTTGACCAATCTTAATGAAACTTGGTCAGAATGTTACCCTCAATAAAATCATATATAAGTTTGACATTGGGTCATCTAGGGTTAAAAACTAGGCCAGAATGTTAATCTTGCTGATTTTAAGGTCCAGTTTGAATCTGGGTTATGTAGAATCAAAAACTAGGTCACCAGGTGAAATCAAAGGAAAAGCTAGTTTACACTGTAGATGCCACATTTATGATTGTATCTTAATGAAACTTGGTCAGAATGTTAATCTTGATGAACTATAGGTCATGGTCAAACTGGGTCAGGTGGGTTCAAAAACTAGTTAACTTGGTCAAATTAAAGGGAAAGCTTGTTGACACTCTAGAGGCCACATTTATGACTGTATCTTCATGAAACTTAGTCAGAATGTTAATCTTGATGATTGTTAGATCAGGTTCGAATCTGGGTCATGTAAGATTAAAAAACTAGGTCACCAGGTGAAATCAAAGGAAAAGCAAGTTTACACTATAGAGGCCACATTTATGACCGTATCTTAATGAAACTTGGTCAGAATGTTAATCTTGATGAACTATAGGTCAAGGTCAAACTTGGTCAGGTGGGTTCAAAAGCTAAGTCACTAGGTCAAATCAAAGGAAAAGCTTTTTGACACTCTAGAGGCCACATTTATGACCATATCTTAATGAAACTTGGTCAGAATGTTAATCTTGATGATCTTTAAGTCAATAGGTCAGGTGTGCGATACAGGGCCTTCATGGCCCTCTTGTTATGAATAGTTGGTAAATTGTATATGATAAACCAATGTATATATGGCGTAAAAAACTAAAACAGGGGGTGGTTTCAAAAGACTTGACACGAACCTTAACGTTTGTATTAAAAACAAACTTTGGCGCAAATGACAAGGTCAATGTCACACTTATAGATCAAAGATATACATATATGGTACACATTTCATCATACCTATTCACTGCATACAAGTCCAAGCTCCATAGATAAATCTAGTATTATTTTATATCTGTGAGTGCATTGTTAAACAATAAGTTACTAAACAGTAGCTTTTTACTTAAATAGACGCACTGCAATGAAATCTTATCATCCAGGTTTATATGACAAAGTTTTAAGTATTTTTTTTCTTTTTCTCTTTTCATATTAACAATGGACTCACACAGTTAATCATTTTATCAGCAGTGTCTGTCAATTACAGGTTGTATGTATATGCCAGTGATGTACATTATCAATAGTCTCTTGTATTTCTTCAAAGAATGGCCATTATAAACAATTAATGTATTTTGAAATGTTATGTATTATTTTATGCAACTAATTGTATGTGGATGAGACTTAAAAACTATATTTACATATTTTCTCTGTGTAAACCTTTCCCTGAAAATCAATATTGGGCCAATGCAAGTTCTTTATGAAGAATATTTCATTGAATGGTTTTCGTAGAGCCCAGCACTGTGTGTGTATAATGACGCTGTTTTCACTGAGAACGACTGGGAAGGTATACAGATGATTTATAGCAGCATAAAAGAGGAAGATCCACTAAAAGTTGGAAGGTTTGGACTCGGATTCAAGTCGGTTTTCCACATAACAGGTTATGCATTTGACTTTTACACAAAATTATAATATGAATAGTTTCTTGTTTGAATTAAAAATAAAAAGTCATCACTACTTTTAATTTATGGAGTATCTATACATATAGCTATGAAAATAGGTAACTTGCCGCCTGCAATTTTTGATAACGAATTTTTTGCCGGTAATGGACTTTTTCGATGGATTAACCAAATTTCAGCTTTTACTACCTCATATCTTCCCCTAGTATTAAATTACATAATATATGGAAATATATGATTTTCAAATTACACGTGTTATAACTTACATGTTTTACAAAACAAGCATTGCTGTATAAAGGCCGAGTGTAATCCGCGTTTCAGCTCTTACTATCTCCTATGTACCCCTTTTTTTTAGCTCAGCTGCACTATAGATGAATATGGATGGATGATTTAGCGTCCGTAGTTCGTCGATCGCCCTGAGACAACATTTTTACTTACTGAGACTACTTATCGCATCCTCAGCAATATTGGTCAGTTTCACGCTGGCATACACCTCTTTAAAATACATTTATTTGTTCAAACGGTTCAGCTTGGCCCCTTTTAGCAGCCACAAGAGGTTTAAGTAGAGATACATGGAAGAAACTGAAATATATAATATATGGAAAACACCATAGCAAATACAAGAAAGTACTGACTGTTAAGTTAGGTACACCATACCTCTACCACCCTTGTTATCCGGATAATACGAAATGCTGTGATAATTCCAAAATGTCACAGACTGGATGAACTGTCAAACTTGGTAAGAACATTGTTTTTTTCAATGTTTTCTAATTACTCATTCTGATAGTTTTAAGTGTAATAACTAATTCAACATGATTAAGAAGCTGTACAATTTGCACTGAACAATTTGCATATGGGACATAATGTTCACTTTGGAAAGCCTTAAACAATGTTTACATTTTGCTTTTGAGAACGAGTTTGGCGATTCAAAACGTTGTCAACCTCATTTAATGGGCTTTCGGTAATGAATGTTATTTTGTATTTTTCAGTTATTCTATAAACAATGATATGAACACATTCAGGAGTTTTTGTTTTAGATTATATAACCCAGATTGACAATTATATAAGCATATGTATTAGTCGATGGATACTGACCAAAGTGTCGAAGATAAAGCCCGAAATGATATATGGATAATAGCCAACAATGTAGTTTGAAATTTTGCATATGCTGTTCTTAGGGTAGAATGTTGTATTTTGAAGAAGTATACGCATGAAATGTGGTAACTTATTCTTGTAGATGTTCATTGCAATGTATTATACACATAGTCAGTACCAGATGTTCCAGAAACATTTTTTTTCAAACGGGTAAATGTCTATATCTTTAATATTTGTCACACTTTTAACAGAATTTAACCGTTTTGGTTTGTTTCAGTTTTTTAGCTCGACTATACCAAGTATTGAGAGCTATTCTACCCGTCCTAGCGTCGGCGTCCATCCGCGTCCGCACTTTGGTTAAAGTTTTTATGCACTATTTATCTTTGTTATAATTAGATGGATTTACTTCAGATTTAAAATAGTTGTTCATCATCATCACCCACATCATATGGCACAAGGGTCGTAACTCTGGCACCAATATTTCATGAATTATCCCCCCTTTTTTACTTCGAATTTCAGGTTAAAGTTTTGGTGCACTTTCACTTTATCTCAGTTATTACTAAATGGATTTGATTCAAACTTGAAACAGTTGTTCAACATCATCACTCACATCATATGACACAAGGGTCATAACACTTGGACCATTATGTTGTGAATTATCTCCCCTTTTTACTAATAATTTCAGGTTAAAGTTTTGATGCACTTTCACGCCGAACTAGTTATTAGTCCTCTACTGGTTGAAAACCAGTTTCGGGGACTATAGGAATGCACTTTTCCGTCATTCTGTCATTCCGTCATTCCGTCCGTCCGTCCGTCCGCAATTTCTTGTCCGGTCAATAACTCTGTCATCCATGAAGGGATTTTATTATCACTTGGCACAAATGTTCCCCATGATAAGACAACGTGTCATGCGCAAAACCCGGACCACTACCTCAAAGGTCAAGGTCACAATTGGAGGTCAAAGTTCAACAGGGCTTTTCTCCTGTCCGGTCCATTACTCTCCCATCCATGAAGGGATTTTATTATTGCTTGGCACAAATGTACCTCATAATAAGACGATGTGTCATGCCTTACTTTCAGATCCCTAGCTTAAAGGTCAAGGTCACACTTAGCAGTCAAATGTTAGCATGGCATGAACAGGGTCTGCTTCGCGTCCGGTCCATAACTCTGTTATTCATTAAGAGATTTTAATATTACTTGGCATAAATGTTTCCCATGATGAAACAACGTGTCTTGCGCAAGACCCGGACCCATACCTTAAAGGTCAAGGTCACAATTGAAGGTCAAAGGTCTAAAGGGCTTTTCTCCTGTCCGGACCATAACTCTCCCATCCATGAAGGGATTTTAATATTACTTGGCACAAATGCACCTCGTAATAAGACAATGTGTCATGCCCAGCTTTTAGACCCCTAGCTCAAAGGTCAAGGTCTCTTAGCAGTCAAATGTTAACATGGCATGAACAGAGTCTGCTTCGTATCCGGTCCATAACTCTGTCATTCATTAAGGGATTTTCATATCACTTGGCACAAATTTTCCCCATGAGGAGACGACGTGTCTTGCGCAAGACCCGGAGCCCTAGCTTAAAATCAAGGTCACAATTGGAGGTCAAATGTCAACAGGGCTTTTTTCCTGTCCGGTCCATAACTCTGCCATACATGAAGGGATTTTGATATTACTTGCCACAAATGTTCCCCGTGATGAGATGACGTGTCATGCGCAACACCCAGAACCCTGGCTTAAAGGTCAAGTCACACTTTGAGAGCAAAGTCAGTAGGATTTTTTTCCTGACCTGTCTATAACTTTGTCATGCAAGACAGGATTTAAATATCCGTTAGCACAAATATTTCCCTGGATGAAGCAACATGTCATGCGCAAAACCCGAGCCCTAAGTCTAAGGTCAAGGTCACACTTAGAGGCCAAAGGTCAGATACAAAAATGACTTTGTCGGAAGCATTTCTTCTTCATGCATGGAGGGATTTTGATGAAAGTTGGCACAAATATTCACCACTATGAGATGGAATGTCGTACGCAAGAACCAGGCCTCTAGGTTTAAGGTCAAGGTCATACTTAGAGGTCAAGGGTAAATTTAAGAATGACTTTGTTCAGAGCATTTCTTTTCCATGCATGAAGAGATTTTGATGTAACTTGGCACAAATGTTCATAGTCATGAGGCACCCTTGTTTTAAAAATTACCCCCCTTTGTTGTTTCTATAAATATATGATATTGTTACATTTTTTATTACGGGGTGTAGAAAAAAATCGAGACCACTTTCCTGTGGTACAACATGCATGTTACATTGAATGTTTAGATGTATTTTGACCTATCTCCTTCTGGCAAAGAGTTTTGTGTGGATTTGTAATATATTTTTTTTCTAATAGATAATTTTTTTATCAATTTCCCTTTGTTGTTACTATAGATAACTTATATGATAACTGTTTCATAATTGGCCAAAATAAATACATATGAAAGCAACTATATAGGTTTTTATGTATGCAAATTTTAATCCAAGTATTTTGTTATAACATATTGTATGTATAGTACAATATTGTTTATACATCATTGACATATATCAATTCATTATGTTATACTGCAGTAGAAACAATAAGGTGCCTTCCAGTAGGGGACTTTGTATTGCATGGCAATACTTCATTCACTTGTTTCTGAATGGATTTGATTCAAACTTAAAATAGTTGTTCCACCTTATCACCCACACCACATGACACAAGGTCAATAACTCTGGCACCATTTTGTTATGAATTATGTCCCTTTTAATTAGAACTAAAGTTTAACTTTGATGCATTTTCTTTATATCTCAGTTATTTCAAAATTAAATTGATTCAACATGACACAAGATGCATCATGCTTGCATCAATATTTAATGAATTATGCGCCCTTTTTGCTAAGAATTATGCTTATTTGATGTTTTGATACACTTGATCCTTATCTCTCTTAATACTAAATACTTTTGACACAGACTCAAGCTATTATCTAATATTTCATCAACATTGGAGTCATTAAAGACTCAAGTGACAGCTCCAGCTTTGTCAAATGTGCCTCGTTTCACTATCCAGCATCGAAATAGTCGAGCGCGTTGTCTCCTGTGACAGCTCATATTAGCACCACTATTTGGAGAATAAGGGGCCATTCTACTCGCCCGGCGTAGGCGTCAGCGTTTGCGTGACCCTTCATTGTTAAAGTTTTTCGGCAACCTTTGTTTTCTGTCTTTGTTACTATTGCTTATATCTTATTGTAACTTCACATAGACATTGTCCCGTATACAAACAATTTATGTGTAGGGGATGTGCCCATTATACCCAAGGACAAGTTCACCAAGCTGTTATACTTAGATTATTTTTAAGGTTAAAGTTTTTCGGCAACCTTCGTTTTTCTGTAATATCTTTGTTAATATTGCTTATATCTTAATACAACTTCACATAAACATTGTCCAGTATACAAACAAAATATATGAAGGGGCTGAACCCCTTATACCCAAGGTCAAGGTCACCAAGAAGTTATACTTAGGTTAGTTTCAAGGTTGAAGTTTTTCGGCAACCTTTGTTTTTCTGTCATATATCTATGTACTTTATATGGAATATGGAAAACGTGGGGTAAAATGGGACAGCGGGGGAAAATAATACTTAAAAAGTACACATGTGTACTTGATACCAGAATGGTGCAAATTGTACGCCGTGCCTGTTACCAGTATAAGAAAATGTTAAAAGTTTCATATCATCATGTTGTTACAAAGTAATTTACCAAAACATGTTCACACACACAAAACTGGTTTATCTGTAATGGGATGTCAATGAAAACAAAATAAATGTCGGCTATTATCCATTTTCAAAGACAACGCATGTAGGGTATTATCCATGGTCATTTTCGGCTATTAACCAATTTTCACAAAAGGATCAATATAAATGGTTTTGACATAAAAACGGCAGAAGTAAACAACTTACTTTAAATTAAGTCAGATAGTAAAATGGTAGAGCCGTATATACAGTGAGTTACAAGCATGAAAAACCACTCTAAAGACTTTCTATGAATTTTCAAACTAAACTTACATTATTTCCGTAAACTATTTAACATATTGTGCATTGTATTCACAAAAATAAAGTAAAGCAGTTTGAGGTCCATGAAAACAAATTACTATTCGTTCTTTTTGGTTAAAATCTCGTATCAAGCCGCATCGACTTACCGAAAAACCTGAAATTTTCAAAATCGCTGATGGGCCGTTTTGTAGCATTTTGGAATTATCGCAGCATTTCGTATTATCCGGATAACAAGGGTGTCTACAGGCTTCCATAGATGATACGTGCTAGTTATATAAAATATTCGTGCTATTTAGATCATACGTCACTTAAACAAATAAATCACTTTGTACTTCTATCAATTCTCATGTTAATTACTTACTAGACTAACATAAGTTAAAGCATGATAAAGATGTGATAAAAAAGGAGAAAGATTATAGAGAAGAAGATTAAGAACTGAAGCAATTATTTATAACCACAAATTAACATAATTCAGTACAAATTAAACATAAAGCAATAACCGGATTGAACGATAACTTTTTTATTATTGACTGCCATGTAACAAAACAGACACTTGATAGTTACGTTACACATTGGCACACACTATTTTTAAACTCCAATTAAATATTAAATAGACGGTACCATATTTGTCAAACCATACATTTATAATATAACTTACAAATGTACAATACAATACAATGCAGTACCGGCGTCCCATTATTTACAACGAAAAAAACTGACAAATACGGTTTATGAGAAAAGTACTGCTATATATTATGTTACGTAACTTTCTCCTTCGAAGTTATGATACGCAAAAAAAAAATCAGAAAAAAATATTGAATTAGCCTGACAACTTGAAAAAAACTAATAGCCTGCAGAAAAGTAAACCGATTACAAAATTCCTGAGAAGAGCAAAAAAACTTACTAACTGAAATTACAATTCAAATTTAACAAACAAATTTCTTACCTTGATCCAGCAAAATTAATTTCTAGAAAGAATAGGATAGAGTGACATTCTGTCAATCGGTAATATGGTGTGCAATAAGCATATCTAGAAATGTCAATTTTATGGTCATGTACAGCGAAATATTGAATTTTGCAAGTGAATCACGAAAGAGGCATAAACTCGACTATATCTTTATACTACAAATACGTTGATGTCCGTTTGTCAGTTTTTGATAGATGTGTTTTACAAGAACGTGATTTTGTAAATGGTAAAAGCTGATAAAGATGTAATTTTATCATTTGTGATATGAAAAGATGAAAGCTTAAAGGGGATTTGTTCCTGGCATTTCTACACAAAGAATTGTTTCGTAAGTATGTTATTTTGTAACTGGTGACATTGTAAAAAGACATAATTTGATCAAGGGGAAACACAAGGGTGTAAGAGCTGAAAGTGGATTGTCTCCTGTCTTTCCACAGTAAGGATGGGTCTTGTAAGACTTTATTTTCTAAATGGCAAAATATAAAATTCTCGTTTCTGAAATTTTATAAATATGCATAAACCAAGCAGGAGATAGGAGGACGAAGGAGTTGAAATGCAGTTAGTCTACGGTCATTTAAAAGTAAGAATTGTTTTGTAAGAATGTAATTTTGTAAGCGGTGAAATTTGAAAAGTATGAACTTTTGATTAAGTTGTAGATTCAAGGGAATGAGAATTGAAAGCTGATCGTCTCCTGCCTTTCAGTAGTAAGACTGGTTTGTAACAACGTAATTAGTACTTGTACCCTATTGGCTGAAAATTAGTTTAAGGTACAAAACTATTGCCACCTTCCGCCCGTTATTCTGTCCGTCCAAGGAAAGAAAAATGAATGCGAGATCTAAAAGGGGTTTCTCTGGCCTTTCAGAAGTATGAACTCTTTTGAACGAATGTAGTTTTGTAAGCGCTGATATTTGAAAAAGTAAACATATCACTGATCAAAGAATAAGGAAAGATAGGTTAAAGAAAGGGTGTTTGCTACCGGTCTTTTTATGGTAGGAACTGTTTTATAAGAATGTAACTTTGTGAGTGATGATTTTTGGAAAATATATAAAACTACTTATCGGTCATAAAACAGTTGGGGAAATAGAAGAAAGATAGGGCTGAACCTGGGCATCTCCCTATGAAATTTTCAGTAAGATTTTATATGTAAGAATGTCAGTTTGGTTTGTAAATACTGATATTTGAAAAAAAAAGAATTTTAGATTTAAACTGTTTGTCACAAACCGGCATTGTTAACTGTGGAAGAAAGACAGAAAGAGTTAGAGAGGTGTGGTGGGGAGAAAAAGCTATATATGTCCGCGGAAACTTTACTGTAAGTGTAACACAGTTTATGTTATTGTTACAGCCTGTTCAGGTAGCTTTAAAAATCGTACAATTCGTGCAGCATTGGACAGAGACTATAAGTCATTCTCACTGTCAGTTGGTATCTGGCACACTGGACAGAAAATGGGCCGTACGATTTTTACTACCCTGTCCCGTTGTGCTAGCTAATGAACATATTATGACCCGCTAGGCGAAGTTCTTGTTATCAAATAATACACTTGAAAATATAGTTCAATAGAACAGAGAGGATTGTAACATTTCAGACTTCCCTAGCGTCATCAGTGGCGACAGAGTACTATTGATTGACCCTCAACAACCTACAGAGAAGGTAAATGCTACACTTGACCTTTGTGGTCTAGAGGATTATAGGGAAGAAGGGCTAGACGCGGAAGCGTTTTGGAATGCCTTAGAGAACACGTTTGGCCTATGTAGAAGTACGTTGGGAGAAGATGGTTTTCGAGGAACACTGTTTTGGTTCCCGCTTCGTGAAAAGACTTCCGAACTTTCAGAAACACTGTACAGTGAGACAAAAGTTAACAATTTATTTAACTCCGTTACATTGGAAGCTTCAAATATTTTGCTTTTTCTGAAGAATATCGAACAAATATCGTTGCATTCCCGAGACACCGAAACACCAATAAAAGAAATACTTAAAACTGAAATTGAAGACAGGGATGGTATAGTAAGACAATGTCGAAGTGCGTTTAAAGATCGTATAGATGACGTGAATTCAACCCCTGAAAGCCCTGATATACATTTAACTTTGCAAGTGGTTATACATACATCATCTGTAGACGAAGTTAAAAGCACAGAATGGCTGGTTGTTGACTACTTTATACGAGAAAGTGCATCGGAAAGTTTCAGACATTTGATACAAGACAGAAACCTAGGATACAGCCCTTATGTCGGAGTGGCGGTCCCGCTTGGTAGAATGTCAGAAGAATTTGAGGGACATGTGTTTTGTTTTCTGCCATTGCCGAGAGAAGGTGAAAGGTTGACAGGGTTACCAGTGCACGTGAATGGGTTCTTCGCGCTTAGCCAAAATAGACACCATATGAAGTGGGAAACCGAAGAACAAGAAGGAAAGCAAATAGACGACAAGTCTATTTTGTGGAACAAGGCTCTTATTGAAGAAGCACTTCCGAAAGCATATGAAATGCTAGTATTAGAATCTATCAAAATTGCAGAGAAGCGTTTAAACGGAGAAGCATTTGTAACAGCCGTATATAACACGATGCCTGTATGCCAAAACTCGACAAGGAAAACGCGCAAAAAGTGGATGATGCTCGAAAATAAACTTTATGAAAAGCTCGAAAATAGAAATATAGTTTATGCAACACAGAAAAACGAGTGGATTACATTAAACAAAGCAATCTTTTCAACGTTTAGGACATTGCACGGGAATGAAATTGATACTTCAATGCAAGAGGCTATCATTAAATGCTTACATAAAATTGGCTTGAAATACGCCAAAGTGCCAACCTCATTGTTTGACACAATGCAGATGCATTTTCCATACATGAAGGACCTAACTCCTTCATCCTTAGTGGTTCATTTACAGGAACGAAACCAGTACAGAGAAATGACATGTGAAGACAAAATACAAATTTTGGCCTATTTGCTACTAGTAGGGGAAGGCAATTCAGTAAATATTAGAAACCTAGAGCTTTTACCTTTGGCCTCTAACCGTTGGACTGTATTTAATAAAACAAGTCATCCCGTGTATCTGTGTACAGATGAAGCTGTGAAGATGTTTCCTGGCTCGGAGGACAAACTTGTGATGGAATCAAGAAAGCTTGGAGTGCCACTCTCACAGAGCATTGGAAGTATATGCACATCAAGTAATTTCATTCTTAAATATTATGCCATTTAATTTCAAGTTTGCACATCGTTTTAGTATATTTTGATTGCTGATCCTCATACATAATGATAATATATTCAGGGACAGCTTATGATCCCTGTTGAGTTTTAGGTCAGTGGATCTTAGTGTCAGGTCACACTCACCGTTTGTACATCAATACACTCAATAACTTAAGGATGCTTTGAACTACGACGCTCAAACTCAAAATCCACATTGTTTACAGGCATGGCATCCCCTGCTTTAATTTTAAAGTCAGCCGGTCAAATGTCAATGTCACAGTGATTTTTAACATAATAACAGTCTCCACGTAATATATTGAGAACCAAATGACCTGTGATTCTCAAACTTTGCAGGTGTATTGCCTATGCACAGTGTAAATGCGGTACTTTAAAGTCAGTAGGTCATAGGTCCAGGTCACAATGAAAGTAAGTACTAAAACAATTTCCGCAAAATCTTGAAACACCTTTACTTACGGTCTTCAGTCGGGTAGGAAAGTCAAAATTACAAAACGAGACCAAGTTTTAGATCAAACGCCATACTATTGTAATTTACCTGAAGAGATCCGGGATATGGATGATTTGTTTCTGCAGTTAGGAGGCCATCCTGAAGAAAACAGTGATATTTTATTAAATGTTTTAAAAATCACTAAGTTGAAATATAAATCCTCCACTGAATCAACCGAATCGAAAAATATATAATTCATTTTAATCGACTTTTTTGCGGGGCGGTGTTTTGCGACGGTCCACTTCTTAATTTCAAGTTTGCACATCGTTTTAGTATATTTTGATTGATGATCCTCATACATAATGATAATATATTCAGGGACAGCTTATGATCCCTGTTGAGTTTTAGGTCAGTGGATCTTAGTGTCAGGTCACACTCACCGTTTGTACATCAATACACTCATAACTTAAGGATGCTTTGAACTACGACGCTCAACTCAAAATCCACATTGTTTACAGCATGGCATCCCTGCTTTAATTTTAAGGTCAGCCGGTCAAATGTCAATGTCACAGTGACTTTTAACATAATAACAGTCTCCACGTAATATATTGAGAACCAAATGACCTGTGATTCTCAAACTTTGCAGGTGTATTGCCTATGCACAGTGTAAATGCGGTACTTTAAAGTCAGTAGGTCATAGGTCCAGGTCACAATGAAAGTAAGTACTAAAACAATTTCCGCAAAATCTTGAAACACCTTTACTTACGGTCTTCAGTCGGGTAGGCCCGCCGTTACATGACTGAAATGCTACTGAAAAACTGCGTTAAACCCAAAACAAACAAAACAAATCAATCTGGTAAGGACAATGCCCATAGGTAAAGAATCGCTTCTTTGGACTATAAGATTATTTGTCTAGGCCAAGATTAGAGTGACTGTTATAACACAAACCATTTTCGCTCAAATTCATGAGATCCGTTGCAATGGTATGGACTTGTTCTGACTTTGAATTACCCAGGAAAGTCAAAATTACAAAACGAGACCAAGTTTTAGATCAAACGCCATACTATTGTAATTTACCTGAAGAGATCCGGGATATGGATGATTTGTTTCTGCAGTTAGGAGGCCATCCTGAAGAAAACAGTGATATTTTATTAAATGTTTTAAAAATCACTAAGTTGAAATATAAATCCTCCACTGAATCAACCGAATCGAAAAATATATAATTCATTTTAATCGACTTTTTTGCGGGGCGGTGTTTTGCGACGGTCCACTTCATTATTGTGCAGGATATGTAGTATATTCGGCAACCTGATTTCTTATTCACTGGCGATCTGTTTTATACTGTAACCACTATAACTCCACCTATTTTACTTGTTTTTTGTGATTACCATTATTTGTATAAGCCAGAGATTAACTCCGCCCCACCAGGTCAAATAAAACGCACTATACAGAAAGATGAATAAGAATGGGTCATCCTTAGACCTTTGTTTAGAAGATCAAGTACTTAAGTCAGATTGTATGGCCTAAAAATCTTGGATGAGTTCGATTATAAGCAAACTCAGGCAGGTAGGACCGGAGTTATGTACCCTTTATTTATAACAATGACTATATTTTACGATTTTTATACTCTAGCACATTCATTTTTTTCACCAATTAGAAACATAATTACATAGTTTATGTATTGCCATTAGATCTTGGGTGAGTTTGATGTTGAACAAAATCTGACAAGTAGAACCAGAGTTATAGGTCATTGATTTTGCAAATGTCTCTATATTGTACCTTGTTTACACTATAACACCTTCATTCGTTAAGCAATCCAAGTCATATATACTAGTATACAAAACGTGTATGAGCATAAGATCTCAGTTGAGTTTGATTATGACTTAAATCTGACCATTCCATCATGACTTTAGTTACTTACCGTTAATTTAACAGAAATTGCTATATGTTCCCTTGTTTACACCCAAGCAACTTCATTTCTTTACCAATCCATATGAATATATTGACCCACAATGTGTTTGAAATATAAAGATCTTGGATGTGTTCCAGGAGCTTAATCAGTTTAATAGGGCCAGAGTTATGTACCCTTGATTTACAAAAATTGCTGTATTTCATATTGATTTGCATTTTCTCTCTTCACCAGTCCTAATCACGCGTATTTGATTTGTTCAAGTATATACTAGTATGTCTTCAGGTGGTCTCTGATTATTATGCCCCCCTTCGAAGAAGGAGGGGTATATTGTTTTGCAGATGTCGGTCGGTCGGTCGGTCGGTCTGTCTGTCGGTCGGAATGTAGACCAATCCGTTTCCGGATGATAACTTATGAACGCTTGGGCCTAGGAACATGAAATTTTATAGGAGGTTGGTCATCACCAGCGGATGACCCCTATTGATTTTGAGGTCTGTATGTCAAAGGTCAAGGTCACAGTGACCCTGAATAGTAAAACGGTTTCCGGATGATAACTAAAGAACACTTGGGCCTAGGATCATGAAAGTTGATAGAAAGGTTGGTAATGACCAGCAGATGATTCCTATTGATTTTGAGGTCAGTATGTTAAAGGTCAAGGTCACAGTGACCCTGAACAGTAAAATGGTTTCCAGGCAATAACTCAAGAACGCTTGGGCCTAGTGTCAGGAAAATTGTTAGTTAGGTTGGCCATGACCAGCAGATGACCCCTATTGATTTTGAGGTCCTTAGGTCAAAGGTCAAGGTCACATTGGCCAGAAACAGTTAGATGGTTTCTGATCTTCTTGTCCAAAACCATAGGGCCTAGGGCTTTGATAATTTGGTATGTAGCATAACTTAGTGATCCTCTACCAAGATTGTTCAGATTATTTCCATGAGGTCAAATATGGCCCCACCCCGGGGGTCACATGGTTTATATAGACTTATATAGGAAAAAAAACTTTGAAAAACCTCTTGTCCAAAACCACAGGGCCTAGGGCTTTGATATTTTGTATATGACATCATCTAGTGGTCCTCTACTAAGATTGTTCAATTTTTTCCCCTAGGGTCAAATATGGCCCCGCCCTGGGGGGCCACATGGTTTACATAGACTTATATAGGGAAAAACATTTGAAAATCTTCTTGTCCAAACCACAAAGACTATGGCTTTGATATATACATGTATAATGTAGCATCATTTAGTGGTTCACTACCAAGTTTGTTCAAATTATCCCTCTAGGGTGAAATATGGCCCCGCCCCAGTGGTCATGTGGTTCATATAGACTTACTTAGTGAAAAACTTAGAATCTTCATGTCCATAACTTACATCATTCAGATTTGGACCACATGTGTAGTTTTGAGTGGCAAGATGAACCTTGACATGAGTTGGCCTTGATCTTGACCTAGTGACCTACTTTCACATTTCTGTAGCTAGAGCCTTCAAATTTGGACCACATGCATAGGTTTGTGTATCGAAAAACACTTTGACCTTGTTATTGACCTAGTGACCTACTTTCACATTTTTGAAGGTACAGGCTTCATATTTGCACCACATGCATAGTTTATTTTGTTCCAAAATAAAATTTGACCTTGATTTTGACCTAGTGACCTACTTTCACATTTCTCAAGCTACAGCCTTCAATTTTGAACCACATGCATAGTTTTGTGTCATGAAATGAACTTTGATCTTGAGATTGACCTACTTTCAGATTTCTGAAGGTACTATGCCCCAACTTGATATTTACAAACATGACTATAAATAGATTAAAATGCAACACAGGGAATTCAACATTTTTCTAACATGTTACAATCTAATTTTTTCGAGAATTTGTACCAATTGCAAATTAGCTCAGTGGTAAAGCATACAGTCCATGTTCAAAAGATCTTTTGCCGTGTGGGTTCGAAACTCAGCACCGCCATTTGATTTTTATTTCACTTTCGCATAAACATTTAGATTCCTTCATGAACTCTGTGACAACACGACAGAGACGTATCTTAAACCGATATGACAGATCAGAAAAGTTTAGCATTATATCAAAGATGATATTGAATAAATGCATGCATTTAAGCCATGCAAATAATAAACATACTGTTGTGTTATATAAAGACATACATACAAATAGAAAGCATCAAAGAAAGAAACAAAAATACGGGAACAAAAATGAGAACGAATTAGAAAAAAAATCTGGGAAAAAAAACCCTCATGAGGATTCGATCCCACAAAACAATTTGCTTATGTTCAATTGTTATCTGCATTTTACCCGACTGAGCTATGTTGCCAAATAATCAAAGAATATTTAAAATGAAAGAAATACTAATATTTACTTGTCAGGTAATGTGCAAACATTATGAATTGTTATTTCATCGGTTATCATGAAATAAAATCGTCCTCACGTTTCGGCGGGAATCTCGTTATCTTTGGGGATTAGTACAGGCTTCAGATTTGGACCACTTGCATAGTTTTGTGTTCCGAAATAAAATTTGACCTTGATTTTGACCTAGTGACCTACTTTCACATTTCTGTAGCAACAGCCTTCAAATTTGAACCACATGCATAGTTTTGTGTATCGAAATGAACTTTGATCTTGAGATTGACCTAGTGACCTACTTTCACATTTCTGAAGGTACAGGCTTCAAATTTGGACCACATGCATATTTTTGTTTTCTGAATTGAAATTTGACATTGATTTTTACCTATTACCTACTTTTACATTCCTCAAGCTACAGCCTGCAAATTTGAAACACATGCATAGTTCTGTCTATCGAAATGAACTTTGACCTTGAAATTATTCTAGTGACCTGCTTTCACATTTCTCAAGCCACAGCTTTCAAAGTTGGACCACATACACATTGTTTTGTACCGAAATGAAATTTGACCTTGATTTTGACCTTGAGCAAGTCTTGAAATTTGGAACATTCAAAAATGGCTCAGTGGATGGTGCCAAGATCACTCTGTAATCTCTTGTTAGGTTAATAGGTTAACGGTCAAGGTCAGATTAAACCAGAATGGAAGAACTTTTGTTTACAGTGAGCATATAATTTCTGTTCCGTGTACAATTACAAAATGCATCAAGGGGGCATTTCGTATTCAACGAGCTCTTGTTATGGTAGAAAACGTATTTTATTTCAAGTTACCTCCCTTTGTCTTCAATTAAAATGACCATACTTTTGTAACTACTTGCATGATTGGTTTCTAAATTTCATTTGTGTGATCAAGTGAACAAAAACAATCCGATTAGACAACTTCAAAGTGAATTTTTGACAAATAGCTTCCCTTTATTTTAATTTGAATAAATATTTCTCAGTAACTTATGATAAGACTGATTTGAAATTTCACCAGTGTCATCGGGGTACTTAGATGATCAGGTTAGAAACTCTAGAGTGATTCATGTCACATTACCCCTATTTGCTTTCAGCTCATGATAATTATTGTACGAAAGACCGGTAGTGACTTCACACTTCAAACTTCTCACTTAATACTTCACACTTCATACTTCACACTTCAAACTTCAGACTTCAGACTTCATACTTCTCACTTCATACTTCACACTTCAAACTTCAGACTTCACACTTCATACTTCTCACTTCATACTTCATTCTTCAGACTTCACACTTCACACTTCACTGCACGCTTCGCACTTCCTAGATTAAACATCACGTGACTTGACGTCATCTGCTTATTGTGTATTGGCATAGATGTGTATGCCATTTCTTATTCGAGTTTTAAGTGTTATTGATTGTGTACATTTTGAATGTTCTAGAAAAATAAACGACTTTTCGAGTTTAGATTATATCACTTGTTGGTATTCGAAAAATAAGAGGAAATTTACTGTCTGTCGTCCGTCCGTTCAAAATCTTCTTGAGAAAAACTGTTGGGATAATTTTTTAAACAATCTCACGGGAATGATACATGGGTGACGCACATACAAATTGCTAAAACAATTTCATTCAATGCAGAAATGTGGTTGCCATAGTAAATGAAACGAAAAATATGTTTAAAAATCTTCATGTGTAAAGCAGAAAGGCATAGAAATTAGATATATGGTGTGTGGCATTACCTAGCGGTCTTCTAGTATTAAGGATTCTTATAATCAAAGAAATCATATATTTCCCATAGGCATCAGTGTTAACTTCAATACCGATTATCTCCCCAAAAATGACAAAATTTGAAAAATCTCTCGGTGAAACATTTTTAATTTTGAATGTCTTTAAAGTGACTGAATTTCATTTAAATATTACCATCCAGTTACAAGATATGAAATATGGCTATTACACCATGTTATCCTTAAAGGTATTCAAATTATGCCATTGGATTCAAAATTATCCCATCGGAGGGACAGTACTTTTAAACGCACTTATAAAGGAAAACCTTTTTAATATCTTCTTCTCTTACAGTATATTATACTCTACGATATTCATTCAAATTACGCCTCTGGAGTCAGAAGTAACTCAGCCATAATCATTATTCTACTTCATTATGCCCAATCTCGGTAATTCCAGGTTATTTTAAAAATAGAAAAAAAACGCCCGAAAAAGACTTCACACTTCAAACTTCAGACTTCACACTTCAAACTTCACATTTCAGACTTCACACTTCAAACTTCACACTTCACACTTCAAACTTCAGACTTCAGACTTCATACTTCACACTTCAAACTTCATACTTCTCACTTCAAACTTCACACTTCAAACTTCAGACTTCACATTTAAGACTTCAAATTTCAAACTTCAGACTTCACACTTCAGACTTTCCTATTATTTGTATGTGTATTAAGCATTATATATATGAAGTGTGAAGTGTGAAGTTTTAACTGTGAAGTATGAAGTTCGAAGTCACCACTTTCGTATTATTGTAAGGGCTACATATTTTATTCAGTCTTCATAAAACTTGATCTGAAGTGATTTGCTACAATAGAGTTTTGGATGATTTCGAACCTGGGTCATATGGGTCAAAAACAAGGTCACTAGGTTAAATCAAAGGAAAAGTTTGTTTACACTCATGGGCCCCGGTTTTGCTCCAATCTTAACAAAACTTTGTCAGAATGTCTGTTTTGCACAAATTTTAATCGTAGGCTCTAAAACTAGGTCACTAGGTCAAAACAAAGACAATTCTTGTTTATACTCCAGAAGCCACATTTTTAATTTTGCCGTAATAAAAATTAGTCAGAATATTTGTATCCATGAAAGCTCGGACGGCTGAAATATTTAGTGAGTGTGGGTAAATAAACTAGGTCACTAGGCCAAATTAATGAAAATTCTTGTTTAAACTCTAGAGGTCACATTTTTGTTTCAATTGTCATGAAACTGTGTCAGATTATTTATCTTCTAAAATCACGGAGGAAGTTGAAACTGAATCATGTGGTATCACTAACTGGGTGACTAGGTCAAACATGTTTACACAGTTATGGTGTATTACTCAGGTGAACGCCTAAGGGCCATCTTGACCCTCTTGTTAACGTTTGGTTTGAGAGGTTTTCAAATTGCTTTGCGGAAACATTCATCATAACAAGACAACGAGTGACGCGTTTCATACTATATCGCTACCTACATGGTCAAAATCACACTTTAAAGTCAAAGATTTTTAAAAAAGAATGTTGTTCAGTCAATAACTTTAGTATGAATGGATTGATATTCAAGTACCTTGACACAAAGGTTAACCACTTTGTGGTGTACTCAAGAATAAGACCCCAGGCTTCAAAGGCAATGTTAACCTTAGAAGATATAATTTCAGTCCGTATTCATGTTCTATTGTCAAAATACCATTGCAGGACTTTGTGTAGTGATATCAAATAGTGGGGGCTGCCTCGTCCTATAGACACATTTCTAGTTAGTTTGTTCAAAAGCTATATTATACAAAATATATTTACAGAAGCATATCAAATACAGAGGCTAAACGTTGAGTGTGCAAAGACTCTGCTGAAGCAAACAATAGTTGACCACATGGGACCCGGCACGAATGTTCGTCTGACCACGGATTCAAGCCTGACAGGTGAATGGTTAGAAAGCGTTTGGCGTGTGCTCATAGCCAAAAATATGGTAAAATATTTCAAAGATATTCCTCTAGTTCCTATATTGATTCAAGGAAGCTGGATTGATCCACATATTATAGAACTGGTGAGACTTTCAGAGTTCATTATTATAAAGGAATCAGAAGATTCTCTCCTTGCAGATGATTTATGTAACTGTCTACGGACACTAAAAGTACAGGTGCTGCCAAGCCTTCCAAAGTGGATCCATTTTGAATCCATCCAAAGATTTGTTTATCAGCCGACAAAAGAAAGCATTTCTTCCCTGTTAAGTGCGGTGTACAAAAAGACGGGAGATATTGCTGTGTCAGAGTTTAATACAGTAAGCCAAGTTAACAGCCAAATTAGGGAAGCACTGACACAGTTTGCATCTACCCTCGCTTACATAGACAAAGATGTAGTGAAATTTCTCCGAAAGCTGAGATTGTTTAGAGCCGTGCATACCATAGACGACAAAGGTCAATATACAGCTGTAGCCGATGTACCTCGATATATACACGAGGATATAAACTTCCCTGCCGGAGTTGAATTGCCATTCAACTGCATAAAGCTGAGCAGGTCTGAAGATAACTTCATAAAGCATCTGGATGCGGAGAATATTTCGACAGAGTCTCTAGTTTTGGGTACCATCCGAAACTTACTGTTGCATAAAAATCATGATCAGATCTCAGTTTTCATGAAATATTTTATGGAAAACTTCAATTTATTTGAAACCAATACCGAAATATGTGAAAATGCTACACAATTACCATTTTTGAAAATAGGGACGGAACTTCACAAACCTTCAGATCTTTTTGATCCGTCAAGTTCATCACTTCAAAGATTACTATTTGGAGAATCCCTATTTCCAGAAAACTCATATGAATACAGCAACGACGAAATTCGGGTGTTAAAAAGGCTCGGTATTAAAGGAAAAGACAAAATAGATGCTTCTATCATGCTACAAGTTGCAAATACACTTAGTATTTGGTCCAAAGATGATAAAAAATCAAATGAATTGACAAGAAAAGCTGCCGAATTTATGGAAATTTTAGTTCACTATCCTGATTTATTAGAAACATTTTGCAACGGAACAACAACTCTTGGCAATGCTTTAATGTCAGTTTCCTGTATCCCGGTCATACAGAATTCACCAGTGGATTATCCTGAAGGTTTACCATGGTTTTCGGAAAGAGTGAAAATTTGTAAGCCAGAAGAAGCGAAAGATGTAGAATGG